>NC_045127.1:36443633-36666126 GCF_007655135.1 Punica granatum | reverse complement strand
CGCGGGCGTGCGCGGGTGACGGGCGCGGGCGTTCGCTGGGTGACGCCTGGCTGCGGATGCTGGCTGCGCTCGGTGACGCGGCTGCGGATGCTGGCTGCGCTCGGTGACGCCTGGCTGCGCTCGGTGACGCCTGTGACGGCACTGTTCACCCGAGAGCTCCAACTTCACCACCCGAAATGATCCAAAATGATAAGCAAACGACTCCAAACTAAAAACTGGGTTCAGAAATGGAATCCTTGGGTCCGAAACATGTCGTCTATGAAGTTTGAAGAATTTTGGATATAAGTCGGAATAGTGCCCCCTATGGATCCCGACCTAAACTCCAAAGCTATTTGGCTTGATTCTTGATTTTCATGAAGTTCTTTGCTTGCTGCTGGTTCCTAAGGAGTTGAGAGCATTTTCTAGAGGGAGAAACTAGCAAGATGAGGTGTGCTTCATGAATGATTAGCTTAATCACAAATAGGCAATATATATGTGAAGCTAATGAGCAATTAAGCAAAACAAAGCACCATTAAGGGCCTCATTAATGAAGGTCGGTTGCCCTAATGGAGATGAGGATGAATGTCATCCAAGTATCTTGATGAGGAAGAGCCAAGAAGCATTAATGGAGGTGGAGTTAATGGCTTGAGTGTTGACTTGGAAGACCAAAGATATTTTGGGCTAGGTGAGGGCAAGAGAGGAAGGGGAAAAGGCCGAAAGTTTGGGGCAAAGGGCGGTTGCCCTTGGGCAGCCCGTGGGTCCCACGGCTTGTGAGGAGAAACCGGGAAAGACTCGGGTCTCGATTGGTCGCGTATTCGAAGTTCGTGGTTCGAATTGAACGTCGAATTGTCGGTATACGCGTGAAAACGGAGTTAATGAGCCCAAGATTGACATTTTCTATTGAGAAATGTCCCGGATGTGTGTGGGGCTCGGGAGCCGATTTTGCCCATTGCAAGTGATCGGGGCGAAGTTGTCCGCTTCTGACAGCATATCCCGTGTCTGCATCTCATGTTGGTCATTTTGGCATAAGTTGTCAAACCACGTGAACAATCATCCCTTAAGCCGGTAATGCTAACGTGGGGCCGGAGACGTCCTAGGAGGCCGAGACTGGTTTTCTCAAGATGACTTCTGAGTTGCTTGGGCTCCGGAGATTACTGTAATCTCTGTTTGTCAAGATTAGACCTCCAAGGACTTGAAGAGTGTATCTGAGACCTCTAAAGCACTGTTTGAGAGATCTAGATGAGTTGTGTGAATTATTCCGACGACTCCACATTGAGCCTTAAGAAGGCTAGCATTGTGTAACGTAAGCATTCGGCGTCAAATTTCCCCAAAGAGGACCTCCGGATATGGATTTCCACTGAAAATGGTCATTTCCTTTCCGCTCTTCGGAGGTTACTCGGGAAACCGCGAAGGGTTTTGCTGTCTGTTTTGCCCAATTGTGAATGTCTGCTAGAGTTTTCTGGGCAATGCAGTATGAACTTCGTTTGCCGTAATTCCATCAGACCCTTCTCCGGCTATGCTCTTCTGAAGAGGGGTATGCTTGTTTTGCCGTTCGGAAGTCATTTGAAGTGTCTGTGTGACTTCCAAAAGACAATCTGAAGCGTTGTTCCTACTCTGTGTGCTGATGGGGCATGGCCGCGTCTGATATTTGGAATTAACTTTTCTCTAGGAAACCGGCATTTTTGGACTTCCACTGAAAAGTTGTCTGTATACAGAAAGTTGTTCTGTATAGAACAGATGATTTGCAAAATGCCTTTGGGGACACTCTTCATCTATTTGGCACTGGTGTGGATTTTTGGAGTCCAATATTCACTATCTTCCGATGACCGAGCGAACTATCGGAAAATAGTGCCGTCCGTGTAATACACTGAAAACGCCGGTTTTGGACATTGTTGAGTTCTTTGGTCGCTCTGTTCCCCTTTGGTGACCCCTAGAGTCCTTCTGTCATGTCCATGGGCCATTTGCTCAATTTTGCCAACTTGAGGATGAATAGTGATTTCTTGCTCTGCCGAGCCGTTTTCTGTATTCTGCTCAAGTCGTGGCTTGGGTCATTGCTAATATCATTGTTTGGAATGGTGAGCCAAAATGGGGTGCTGACAGCTTGCCCCTCTTTGACTGCTTGCTCGAGTAGAGGATGCAATCAAAGATTTCAAAAGCACCCCATTTGATAGCAATGATCAAAATGGAATTTCCTATATGGCCCTCTCCTTTTTGTTTTGGATATGTAGGATGTTGTACCTAATAGAGAGGTAATGGTGAGATGTGCACAATACATGTAGAGTTCGGAACAAAGCTGAAACAGGCAATTAAAGTCGGGACTGACCCGACGGGGATTGACCCCAATGCAAGAAAAGTAATCGGGACTGACCCGAAGGGTTTGCAATATGCACGAAAAGTAATCGGGACTGACCCGAAGGGGACTGACCCAATGCAGGAAAAGTAGTCGGGACTGACCCGAAGGGGACTGACCCCAATGCAGAAAAGTAGTCGGGACTGACCCGAAGGGGACTGACCCCAATGCAGGAAAGTATCGGGACTGACCCGAAGGGTTTGCAATATGCACGGGGCGCATACCGAATGAACTGCATGGTTCAAAGGCGCCTACCCGGTGGACTTGCGAGATGCACGAGCGCTTGCTCGGCGAGTTTGCAATATGCACGGGGCGCATACCGAATGAACTGCATGGTTCAAAGCGCCTACCCGGTGGACTTGCGATGTGCACTGCAATCCTGAGAGGGTGCACGCTAATGAAAATGCATTGCGGAAATAAATGTGCACTGCGGTCCTGAGAGGGTGCACGCTAATGAAATGCATTGCGGAAATAAATGTGCACTGCAGTCCTGAGAGGGTGCACGCTAATGAAAGTGCATTGCGGAAATAAATGTGCACTGCAGTCCTGAGAGGGTGCACGCTAATGAAAGTGCATTGCGGAAATAAATGTGCACTGCAGTCCTGAGAGGGTGCACGCTAATGAAAATGCATTGCGGAAATAAATGTGCACTGCGGTCCTGAGAGGGTGCACGCTAATGAAAGTGCATTGCGGAAATAAATGCAGCACTGCGTGCGAATGCACGCTAATGAAATATGCAAATGCATCGCATTGCGAATAAATGTGCAAGGTGCACGCTGAATGGTGCGAAAGGGTGCACTTGTAAATGAAAGTGCACTGCTGAGAGGGTGCACGCTAATGAAAGTGCATTGCGGAAATAAATGTGCACTGCAGTCCTGAGAGGGTGCACGCTAATGAAAGTGCATTGCAGAAATAAATGTGTGAGAAGTAAATGCAAACACTGGGAGTGGTTGAGGTGTGGAAGGAATCATTGTGTTCCTTCCCTCGTTGATTTCGTCCATGTCGCAATCAATGCTGTGGTGGGACGTTTCATTGCTCGCCAACTGATTGCGATGTAACTGAGTGCCTGGAGTGTTGTCCTGAAGGTCTCTCTTCGGATTTAGACTGTAGCCTTTGGCATAAGACAGACATGCATTCGTCAAAAAGAAACTCTTTTCGGGGTTCAAATCCTGCTTCCTGCAACTAGAATCAAAAGGGCTAATAGTGGTTGTCAATCCTACTCTATAGCCATAATGAAGATGTATCAAGAAGTCTGAATAATAATGCTTTGGGGATTTGAACATGATGACCATTTAAAGGGGTGGTCGTCTCCCACTAGATTGTGACTCGACAAAAGGCTTATATTTACAGAATGGGCTTGACCCGTAGAATTTGCATTAAGGAAAATGGAGGGATTTTGGGATCCTCCATATCAAGGATACGACGATTCGACTGCATGTCGAAACGTGTCTTGTGCTGTGAGAGTCAAAGAGAGTTTGCTTGCATCGGAGACTGCCAAACTACTACTTGTTGTCGCTTCACACTGAGTGTAGTTGTTACTTCATAGTCGAGCTGCCGAAGGCCCCTAACTTTTGCCTAGGTCGCAAGATGCGTGACGACCTAGCGGGGTATTCTTTTAGACTCTTTTCTCATTTAGAGCTCACCTTTTGCTATGACCGTCCCAATTGGATTTGGTCATACCTCTCGGTTCCTCTAACTTTTGCCTAGAGCGCCTTTTCGGGTTTTCACTCTAGCGAGGATTTCGCTTTGTACTCTCCTTTTGCCACGATTCCCCTTTTTCGGGATTTTAAACCGTGCCCCTCATTCCCTAATTTTTGCCTAGGCCGCCTCAAAGAGGTTTTCAACCTAGCGGGAGATTTACTATTTTTCTCTCAGGACAAGTTCAGAGAAAGGAAAAAGGCAGAAGCGGGGAGTGTATTAATAAGCGGAAATGAAAATGCTGGGAGATTGTACATGCGAAGAAAGTAAAGAAATGTAAATGTGCATTTGAGGAAAACATCCACGTGGAATGAGAGAAACACTATCATGGATAGTATTTCTTGAGTGTATCAGCATTGACCGGAAGAGCATTCTCGTTCCCGTCCATATCATTGAGAATGATTGCCCCACCGTCAAAGACTTCTTTAACAATGAAGGGACCGTCGTATTTGTAAGCGAATTTGCCCCTGGAATCAGGGGCAATATGCAGAACCTTTCGCAGGACGAGGTCGCCGGGGCTGAACTCGCGGGGACGAACTTTCTTGTTAAAAGCTCGGGCCATTCTTTGCTGATAGCACTGACCGTGGCAAAGTGCTGTTAGCCGCTTCTCATCAATGAGATTGAGCTGTTCGTAGCGTTGCTTTGCCCACTCTGCTTCCTTGAGCTTGGACTCGGCAAGGATCCTCATAGAGGGAATCTCTACTTCGATTGGAAGAACTGCTTCCATGCCGTAGACCAAAGAGTATGGGGTTGATCCAGTGGACGAGCGGATAGAAGTCCGATACGCCAAGAGTGCGAATGGGAGCATCTCGTGCCAGTCTCTGTAATTAACTGTCATCTTTTCGATGATCTTCTTTATGTTCTTGTTTGCTGCCTCTACTGCACCGTTCATTTGTGGACGATACGGAGAGGAGTTGCGGTGTAGAATCTTGAACTGTGCACAGAGCTCATCGATGAGCTTATTGTTCAAATTCTTGGCGTTGTCTGTGACAAGTGTCGCAGGGACCCCGTAACGTGCAATGATGTCACGTCTGAGGAAGCGTGCCACGGTCTTTGCAGTGACTGATGCAAGAGTGATAGCTTCGATCCATTTGGTGAAGTAGTCGATAGCTACCAATATGTACAAGTGCCCATTGGATGCTTTGGGGTTAATAGGACCAATCACGTCCATGCCCCACATTGAAAAGGGCCACGGAGCAGCCATTGGATGCAGCTCATTGGGTGGTGCTCTGATCTGATTTGCGTAAACTTGACACAAGTGACAGTGCCTGACATGTTTGACGCAGTCAGTCTCCATGGTGGACCAGAAGTACCCAAGTCGCATGAGCTTCTTTGCTAGCATGAGCCCGTTCATATGAGGTCCGCAATTTCCCTCGTGCACTTCTTCCATGAGGCGTTGTGCCTCATTCTCATCAACACACCGAAGCAGTGTGGCATCGAAAGAACGGCGGTAAAGGATTTCACCGCTCAGGAAGAAATTTGCTGCAATGCGCCGAAGAGTCCTCCGGTCATGTCGATCGGTGAATGCTGGGAACTGACCCGTTTGTAGCAAGTGTTTAATGTCTGCGTACCACGGCTTGCCGTCGATAGCGTCGATTACATCGCAATGGGCAGGACCCTGAGCAATCTCAAATTCGAGGGGCTCGATGAGATTCTCTTTTGTAATGCTAACCATGGAAGCGAGTGTTGCGAGTGCATCAGCGAACTGGTTCTTCATGCGTGGTGTGTATGTAAATGAGATGTCCTTGAAGTTTTCTGTCAAGTCTTCAAGGTACTCATGATATGGCACCAGTTTTGGATCTTTCGTCTTCCATTGTTTGAGTGTCTGAAAGATTGTGAGCATGGAATCTCCAAACACTTCAAGCTCCTTGACTTTGAGGTCGATTGCCGCCTGCAAGCCGAGGATACATGCCTCATATTCGGCTATGTTGTTGGTGCAGGGGAAATCAATCTTCGCTGCAACAGGAAAATGGCGCCCTTCCGGGGATATCAGCACTGCGCCAATCCCTGATCCGGTGGAATTAACTGCACCATCGAAGTACATCTTCCATCTGGTGGTTTCCTCCTCACCACTCATTTGGAGGATTTTTTCGTCGGGGAAATCAGAGTCGATCGGTGTGTCATCGACAATCGGGAATTCTGCTAAATGATCTGCTATCGCTTGGCCCTTGACTGATGTGCGCGACACATATTCGATGTCGTACTCCGTCAGTTGGCAACGCCATTTTGCTATGTTCCTCATGGAGGACGGAGTACTAAGCAGATATTTCAAAGGATCTGTCTTCGACAGCAGGCGAACAGTATGGTAGAGAGTGTATTGCCGGAGTCTCTGCATGACCCACACAAGTGCGCAACACATTTTCTCTATCTCAGGGTAGTTGGACTCCCCTTCAGTGAACTTTTTGCTCAAATAATAAATGGCTCGCTCTGCGTGAGAGGACTCGTCCTTTTGTCCTAACATGCATCCGATGGATTGTCGGCGCACCGTCAAGTACAAAATGAGAGGACGATCAGGTGAAGGTGGAACTAACACCGGCGGCTGACTTAAATATGCCTTGATGGTATCAAAAGCTTTCTGACACTCATCATCCCATTCGACCGCTGCATTCTTGCGAAGCAAACGGAAGAGTGGTTGGCACTTGTCTGTCAAATTTGCGATGAAACGCGCGATGTAATTCAGCCGTCCTAAGAAGCTCCTCACTTCGCGCACTGTCGATGGAGGGGGCAATTCCATGATCGCTTTAACTTTGTCAGGGTCGACCTTGATGCCTTCCTCACTGACTATAAACCCTAACAATTTCCCTGACTTGACGCCAAATGTGCATTTTGTTGGGTTAAGTCGGAGTTTGTATTTCTTGAGGCGGTCGAACAATCGTTTGAGGTTAACCAAATGATCTTCTCCTTCTTTGGACTTCGCGATCATGTCGTCTACATAGACCTCGATCTCTTTATGCATCATGTCATGAAAGAGAGTGACCATTGCTCGTTGATAGGTTGCCCCGGCATTTTTGAGACCGAAAGGCATGACCTTGTAGCAAAATGTACCCCACATCGTGATGAATGTGGTCTTGACTTTGTCTTCTTCGGCCATCTGAATCTGATTGTATCCAGAGAAACCGTCCATGAAGGAGAATTGTGAGTGGCGTGCTGTATTGTCCACCAAGACATCGATGTGTGGCAGCGGAAAATTATCCTTTGGGCTAGCCCTATTGAGATCTCGGTAGTCGATGCAGACTCTGACTTTCCCATTTTTCTTTTCCACTGGAACAATGTTCGCTACCCATTCAGAGTAATTGCATACCTCCAGGAATCCCGCGTCTACTTGCTTGATGACTTCTTCCTTAATGCGTAAGAGAAGGTCAGCTCTTTGACGTCGCAAGTGTTGGCGTTTGGGTGGGAATCTTTCAGTATCGAGTGGGAGGAAATGCTTTACGATTGAGGGGTCTAGGCCTGGCATATCGGCGTAGGACCAAGCGAAGACCTCCTGGTACTCTGTCAAGAAGTCGATCATTCGGGTCCTCTGTGCAGAGTCGAGTCCTATTCCGATTCTAAGGGTGCGTGGTTCGTCTGCATTGCCTACGTTGATGTCTTCGGTTGGCTCAACGGAAGTGAGTTGGTGGTTTTCGAGACGATGCAAACTCTCTTCTATCTCGGGCACGCGACCATCCTCGTCAAGTCCTTCCCCGAAGTATATGGGTAGGGACTTTCCGAGATGTGTTTCGAGTGAATCCGAATCGTTATATCCATGATTTGGATTCGATTGGAGCCTGGACATGAAAGTGAATTGTCTTAGAAATTAAAGATGTTAGAAGCGAGTGCAAGAGAGAATTTAGGGACAGGAAATCAAAAACATGCAGGGATTCTATTAACAAGCCATAACAAAAACCCCTCTTCTGTCATGTGGCTTATGGCATTGCCGACATGCAGGTAGCATTATGTATAAAGACCGTCTTACACATCGGCAACTATGGCCGAGTAGAGCGGGATTGAAGTCCAGTTGGTAAGCTCCTCATCCTCCTGTGCAGGACGGATATGAACCTTAGAAGATGTCTCCTCAATGACGGCATGTATGGCTGGCAAAGCCAAAAACGCTTCAACCGCATCCGAAGAGAAGTCATCTGTTTCAGTGATTGGGTTCTCTGAGGTGTCTCCCATGATTTGTGGTGGTGCTGCAAAAAACTGTGAGAGTGGTGGAAATGGCATGCCCCTATAGAGCTTCCCATAATGTGCAGCAAGGTGGTGTAGATGTTTTCCGCGACGGGCTTGTGTGACCTCATGGCAGGAAGGGCGAAAGCCGAGTCCCCTCCTATTGCGGTATTCCTCCATTTCGATTGGTCGAAGGATTCCCTGTGCGCGTGCCCCGAGTCCAGTTCCAGGGACATAATTGTTCTTCAAGAGAACCTTTCCAATCATGCGATCAGTTCGCGATGGACTAACCTCTCCGTAGTCTCGAATTACGGAGATCATGTCAAAAGAATGGAAAGGGAGATTCTGATCTTCTCCAATGCTGATATAAGGGATGGCCGTTTCTTTATAGACCGCGTAATCTTCCTCGCCGTTGACAGTGATGAGTTTGCCTTCGGCAAAGAATTTTAACTTCTGGTGCAATGATGAAGGAACGGCGCCGGCGGCGTGAATCCATGGTCTTCCAAGTAGGAGACTAAAAGCATTGGGTATTTCCAAGATCTGGAAGGTAATAGAGAATGAGCAAGGACCCACCTCGATTAGGAGATCAATTTCACCGTTCACCACTCTCTTAGAGCCGTCAAAGGCTCGAACGGTGGTCTTGCTTGCACGAATGTGACTCATGTCCACGTTCATCTGTTTCAACGTGGAGACGGGGCAAACGTTAAGAGCAGAGCCGTTGTCGATCATGACTCGACCAACGATGTGGTTGTTGCACTTGCAAACTATGTGCAACGCCCGCAAATGTGCTTGTCCTTCCGTGGGAATTTCGTCTTCCGAAAAGGAAATCTGATTTGAGAAAATAGAATTCACCGTCTCCTCAATTCTATTCGGTGCAGTATCTTTCGGGACTTGTGCCGCGGTGAGAACTTTCAGCAAAGCGTTCCGATGAGGTTCGGAGTTCAAAAGCAATGCGAGCAATGATATATGAGCTGGTGACTTGCTCATTTGCTCGATCACTTTGTACTCGCTTGCTTTGATCACCTTCATGAAGTCTTCGGCTTCTTGATCGGTGACCTTCTTTGTAGAGAATGACACGGCTTTTGGAGCGATTGAGGATTCAGTAGCAAGAGCCTTTCCTTTGTCAATATGCTCTGGACCCTGATATACTCGTCCCGAACGCGTGATTCCCATCGTGCTCATCTTCAATTCTGCACTGGCAACCTCGCTCTCGTATGTCCAGGGAACTCGACTATCGTGATAAGGCTCCTTTGCAGGAACTTCTATAACGAACGGGGCGGGAGCGAATGCGAGTTCTACTGGAGCATAGTTAATAGCAAATGGAATTGAGGGCTTTCGCGCATCTTCTTCCTCCTCAATAGCAGCAATGCTAATCATGTTCACAGAAGGTCCTGCACCTGATCCATGATCCGGAAGAGGATTTGCACGGACATTTGGCGGCTTCACCTCATTAAAGGAGATTTGTCTTGCATCAATCATCTCCTGAATTTTATCCCGGAGTCTCCAACAAGTGTCCAGGGTATGACCAGGAGCACCCCGATGAAATTCGCATCGAAGATTCTGGTTCTGCATGGACGGATCGAAACGAGGATTTGGTGCTTCCGTTTTGATCTTGTCGCCTGCAAGGAGCTGTCTGAATATGTAAGAGGGAGGAGCCGGCAAATTGGTGTATTGCTTGCGTGAACGCGGTTGAGCAGTATTGTCTTGTTGAGTTCTAGGAGCTGGGACACGTTGAGCCGGCTGAGGAGGCCTCGAAGTCGGGGGTCTAACTGGTTGAACTTGAACAGAAGGGTACGGTTGCGGAGGTTGCGACTGGATAACAGTGGGCGGGGTTGAGAAGTAAGCTTGCGGCGTTTGATGAGGTTGCATATACTGCACGGGATGCGCATATGGCTGAGAAATCGGTAATGCAGGGGCGTAGTCCACCGACATTGGGTGTGGAGCTTGATGTCCAGGATTGACGATGCCGATAGTCGCGTTTTTGCCTCTTCTGGATGTTCCGGCAGTTTGTTTCTTCGGTGTCTCTCTGTCTTTATTCCTTGCCGGATCTTCAATTCTTCCTAACTTAACTCCCATATCCAACTTCTTTCCTGCCTCAATCAGGTCTGAGAAAGAGGAAGTATGAGCCAGGAGATGTGAATAATACGCGCCTCTGAGCGTAGAATGAAACAGTTGAACTTGCTGACGCTCAGTGATTGGAGGTATATGCTTTGCCGCTTTCCCCTCCATGCTTTGCCGTTGCGTATGCTTCGAAAGTTTGACTTTCTTTCATCTCTGCCATGCTAAGATCAAGAAGAGTAGGAGTGTCTCTGCACAGAATCGGTATTGGTCGAGGAATTTCTGAGAGAGATCTGTCCATGTAGAGATGTCGCCGGCTTTCAGGGTCATAAACCAATCTAGCGCTGATCCCGTAAGACTGTCTTGGAAAGTCTGGACGACAAATTCCTCATAATCCCAATACGGAAGCATTTTGCTATGGTAGTGACGGAGATGATGCCGAGGGTCTTTGGTCCCGTCGTACCTCTTGAAATCTGGAATTTTGATCTTAGGGGGTAACAACATGCCTGGAAAGAGATTCCAGTCACTGTCGCTGAAGTCATGACGGGACGTGCCTGCTTGGAGGGTTCGAATGGTTTCCTCCATTCTCTTCATTCTTTTCTCCTGTTCATTTTCAGGAGGAATGTTCGTCGGTAGAATTGCAGGTGCGGCATGAGTAGGTGTGCCAGGCTCAGTGGGAGGAATATTTAGAGGCGGTGGAGTTTGGTAGGAGAAGCTCATTTGGGTTTGTGGAGCTTGGAATGAAAAAGGTTCCATAGTGGGAGCAGGGACTTGTGTGATCGCGACTGGAGGAACCGTCGGTGGTGGAACGGTGTAAATGGGGGATTGAGTAGGTATGGTGAGCGGCGGCAAAGTGATCATTGCGGGATCTGTTGATAGGAACGCCGCGGGTGGAAATGGCACTGATGTCGGAGCCGGTGGTGGTGGCATAGGATCACTGACTGGAGTGATTGTCGGCACATATGTCGTTGCTGGAAAAGACATATCTTCGCTATCAGTCACATAAATAGGAGGGTCAATCGGATTCCGATGAACAGTTGTCCTGCGTTCAGGAGACGGAGTATGGCTTGAGGAAGCTCGGTTTTGATCCCGAAGCATTGCCATGAGCTCTGTCATATTGGTGTTCATATTGGCAGCCAACTGATTAACGATCCCTTCAAGTGCGGCAAAGCGCACGGGATCGACAACATTGGGTGACACTTGTGCAGGAGAAGGGAAGTGCGTTGGAATAGCACCGGAATACGTTGTAGGTGCTGGAGATGATATCACACGTGTATCTTCCGGGATGGACTGTGCAGGCATCGGTGGCGCGTCTCGCTCCGAGATAACAGGTTGTTGCTCTTCAGCCATTTTTCCGCGTGCCCGAGTAGGGTATCGATGCGACGCCAGTTGTTAATACCTATATATGTGTAAGTGTATAAGTGCAATTGTTATGTGTTAACCATCTTCTAGATGTAAATGACAGTATATAAATGCATGAGATGTATGAGTTTAAAAACACTAATGCCATTACATCAGCTTGATTCGCGTTTCATAATTTACAAAGGCAGTCTGTTCAAAAGGAAACATAAACATTAAACCGCCAACTGTTACGACCCGTAGCTGAGTGAGCGCTACGCGAATTCTGTACAGGCAAAAACGCTCAGTAAATGAGCTCAAGGGTGGGAGATCCTGCGCGCTCTTGCCTGCGCTAGATCCAGCGTAGCGTTCAAACGCGCTATCTCCCTGTCTTGGCCGGCTACGCGTGCACGAGTTTGAACCAACTCGCTCTGAAGCTCTCTGTGATCAGTGAGTTCTGCGCGAATATCCACTAGCTCACAGCGAAGACGATCTCGTTCTGCCCTAATAACCTGCAGCTCTGTGCGTGCGACTCCTTGACTTGAGCTCTCTGCATCCGAAATGTCTGCGTGCGATGTTGGCAGTATCCGTGGCATGCGTAGTCGACGAACAGGTGCGAATCCATATGGATGGAACTGCATCACATACGCTGTTGTAGCTGCAAAAGCTCGCTCCTCGTCAGTGGGATGTTCTGGAAAGTACAATTGCTGGACGATGCGCGTGCTCCATAAGCGTCGGACCTCTCTAACTCGTAGAATCCTATCCGGGAGTGAAATTGTGGTGTTTGACCATCTGAAGCAGTGTGAAGTGCGATCTGCTTCTATAGGCATATCTTGTAGCCCGCCGAGTTGTCTGATGACTCGGGATGGAAAGATAAGTGTGCTCCCCAAATGACTGATTAAGGGAAGTCCTATAATCGAAGGACATCCCATGATCATGGGACCGCCAGGATTCCAACGTGTAGTCCATAAAAACTGTGCTGGGGTGAGCTCCTCCATAAACTGCATCCAGTCGGTGTAGTTACGGTCGGAAGGTCGAAACACATGAAGTAAGCGAGCGATGAGTGATCGCTCGTCGGTGATACATGAAAAAGGATGAGATAAGCCGAACGGCCTGAGGTGTGCGAGAAGCCAAATCTGAAGCAAATGTGGAGATCCTCTCATCCTGCCCCGTCGATTCTCTCGTACATAGTCAAGAGACCGAATGGTCTCAGCCAAAACGGCTTCCACATAACTATGGCCTCCTACCACTTGGAGGATGACTTGAGCAAGTGCCCCGTCTGTGAGGTTCGACGAGTACGGGAATAGCATGGTTCCGAAGATGAGTAAAAGAAATCCGTGACAAGCGTCGCGCTGATAAGACTCTCCTGTGGCATTCAAAGCACTGGTCTGTATGAAGTCTATGAGCCATGTGGTCCTAATGCTGTGCTCCCCTCCATACTGAAGCTCGCAATAAACTTCTTCGTTGCGGAGACCTAAAAGGACGGCTAGTCTTTTCTGTATCGTGGCAAACGGGTTGGGCACCACGATGTCATGAACCGGTGTAGACAGCTGAAGAAGCGTCGCATATTCCTCTACTGTAGGTGCTAACTCTGTCCCATGGAAGCTGAAAACGGCTCGCTGAGTATCCCAAAAACTAATGGCAGTTCTGAGTAGGGTCCAATCAATGGGAGAATCGGCGAGCAATGGTAGGTCTCCTATGAAGAGCTGGAGGAATGCGCGGTCTACTGGGCGGAATATGTTCCAAAGGCGAGTAATGTCCGCTGACGGTGTGATGATGACATCCAGCCTAGGACAGGGACGCGGGCGATCCATTCTTACCTAAATGGATAAGATATTGGTTTAATGTTTATAAACAAACTGATGTAATGTCCTAGTTTGTTTTGGAAATATGCATGCAGGTACAGAAAATAAATTATAGCACGAGTTCTTTACATTATACAACACTCTCTTAGTGAAAACAACAAAAGGCTCGCCTAAAAAAGAAAACTACGAGCCGACTCAAAGACTCAACTTTTGGGTCGGTAGGCTGCGTGAAGGTTATTTTTGGCCCAGCATGACGGTCCCTGTTTATGCATGGTTTCAGTGCTCTACTGGGAAAACCACTAACTAGGGATGGGGGCCCTCGATTCAAGGGTGTCAATTCCTTGAAATCGAGCGAGGATCTTTGGGGGCCGGTTCGGTGGCGGAGCCGACTGATCCGTTCCCTTACTCGGAACCTCTGACTAACCTAGCTTCCTAAATTGGCGCCCGTGGGATTTCAGGCGAGGTACCTAAATCCACTAGTATGATGCAATGCAAGTGCGGAAAGTAAAGGTGCATAAAGTAGATAAGCGGAAAATTGTAGAAAGCGGTAAATGAACATGCAAGCAAACAAACGGGATCGAGCCTGAACCCACTAAGTATGTCCCCAGTGGAGTCGCCAAGCTGTACGGACCCGAATGTGGACTCTCGTCGGGGCCCGCATCGCGCGCTTTTGGATCGCGCGGCTTGGTCGGAACGTCCACCTTCCCGCGGGGACGCGCGTCGGACACGCGTGAGAGAAGGAGTCGCCACTTATCATTTTACGACCCGAAGGTCGAGGGCGGATAAGTTACCCTGGGTCTAGGGGTATGGAACGCCTAGTTTGTTGTTAAGGCATTGATCTGTGCGGAACCGGAAAATCCGTGTTCGGGGGTTCATGTTACGTGCGGGCCTATATCCCGCACGCCCTTTCGGTACTCTGGTTTGCTAGGCTTGCATGTTTTATTATTTACCGCGTGAATTAAGCTGCACTCGGCTCGCACGTTTTGACACCGGATATTCGATGAACCAAACGATGTCGGTTGAGTAGCCGGGAAAGAAGTAAATCTATATGTCGGGGAATTGGTTCACAATCTTGCATTACAGTTCATCGAACCATGGATGTTGAATCCCTGCGTGAACCAGAACCGCGATATCTTGGATTCACTTGTGTCTGGGCAAGCATTAGACCGATTCGATTAATTCGACTCTCGGACCGTTCGCTCACCGACTGGAATTCTTACAGAATAAAATGCACCAAATAGAATCCTTACAATGCTCTCAAAAACAATAAATACAAATTGCAAAAGGGTCGAATTCCAGTCGTTTCGCGTTCGGTTATTATTCCACTCTAACTCACCGCGAGTTTAGGGAAAAGATCGAAGAACTGAAATTCAATGAACGCTCTCACTGAATAGGGCGTTGGACCCTGTGAGTGTTGATTAGGGTGTTGGACCCTGTGCTCGATGATTAGGGCGTTGAACCCTAATATTATTCGGCCTAGGGGTCAGGCCCGACCCGCATGGCAAACAGGTGCAGAAAGATAACAAGCAACAGGTTAATAACAGACAAAGTGTTTGTTATTGTCTTGTTTACGTGAATTAACAGATTATTAACCCAGGGGTGTTTTTGCAAGCAAATGCCATATGCTAAGCAATCAAACATATGCCAATGTTTCAGCATTCGGCTTTGTTTTGAGAACTTGACAAAGAGAGTCAAATCTCAGGTGTGTGAATCGCTTTTACAGTTGTTCTGTATTGTGACACTGAATTACCACTGAATTAACCAAACTCGTGTTTTGACTCTAGATTTGGAATCTAGAATTCCTCCTAACCATTATCTAGTGTTTGGTTAGGTCGAGTGAAAGGTTAATCAACATTTCACAGGTTTTCTGACAAGGATCAACTGTTCTAGTTACCCGAGTCTATGTTAGGATAGCAGAAACTCATCAGTTAGATAAGAAAAGGCTATGCAGATGAACCTGCACCTGAACAGGTAGCCCGTTCTTATCCCGTACTGTAGTGTTTCTGTTATGCTAACCCTAAGGATGTCGCTGGATTGTGAAAAGACGATTTTGCCCTTTATTTGAAAATTGTTTTCAGAAAAAAGGGGAAACATCACAGTGCGGGCCACCTCGGCCTGTAGCCGGTGTCGACCGATTCCCTGGATCATCCAGGGTTGTGCAAGAACCCTGAAAAAGCCAAAGAATCGGTTCATCTGTCCGGAATTGATCCAGAAAGATCTTCTGTATCTTGACATGAGTTACCTGGAATCAAGTGAAAACTCAAGTTGAGACACAAAAGCCCTTTTTAGACGTCCATGCTACATCGGACCGCGCGTTTCGGGTTTTGAAATTGATAAGTTTAAAAAGGGCACCAACATCCTTTGACGACTCGTCGACGCGAGTTATCAGTTAATGTCCAATTCGGGTAAACTTTATCAGTGTGAAGTGAGTTTAATCGTGTGAGCGTCCCGATTAACCAGTTTGTGGCATTAATGCTTAAGGGTTGTGCCGAATGCATTAATTGTGAAAACGATTCGCGACTCGACGACCAAGACGATTCCATAAGGATCGAGGATAATTTGGTCTAATGACCGAAACTATCCTCATAACCAAATGGACCCGAATGAGTCATCGATACTCGAATCCATGCATGCTTTGTTTAAAAGAGTCTTTACATGATATTTTAATATGGGAATCGTAAAGACATTGAAGTAAAACTTCACATCATCCGATCAACAAATTAAACTTGAGATAAGGAATTCATTCTTGACTCAAGGAAGGCCAAGAAGCCCTCGGCTTCATCTTGTGAAGGGTGGCCGAAGGTTCTCATGGCTCTATCCGAGTCACGAACGATTTCCTAATCGTGGTTTAATTATTTCTCGCATGCTCAAACATCGACCGTGATAAATAGCACCCTTTTTTAACAAAAGCCGGCGTTATCACGATTTGTTTAGCTCATTCAAACATACAAACATTCACAAACGTGTTAATTAAGGAAAAGGATAACATAACACCGGCTTCATGCATGCAATAATGATAAACAAACTCGGAAATTAACTTGAATAGGCTAAGGAGACCGATCTTAACCCGAAAAGAGCAATTTAAATCTCAACCCTCTCCTTTAGAGAATTGGCCGAGACTTAATGTGCCATAATAGGGTCGGGATAGTCTTCTTTATGATGATCCAAGCCCCTTTCCGACATGGTAGCAAGTCCTAAGATAGTGTACGTGTATAATATAACATAAAATTGCATAAAAATTAAATCTTGTGAATGAAACATGCATGAAAACACCATAATACTCCATAGCCATGCAAAAATATAAAAAGTCCTAACTCCTCTAAGTCGAAAGTGTTTTAACCTAGCCTCGGAATACGAGGAAAGAGTCGGGGAAGTGTTTGAGAGTCGGGTGACTCGGTGGAACCCTTAAAAGGGTATTCGGGTGCAAGGATGGACGTGCACGGGCACGGTCGAGCACGGTGACGGGAGCTAGTGGGCACGGACGTGCGCTGGTGACGGGCGCGGGCGTGCGCTGGTGACGGGCGCGGGCGTGCGCGGATGACGGGCGCGGCGTGCGCGGTGACGGGCGCGGGCGTGCGCGATGACGGGCGCGGCGTGCGCTGGTGACGGGCGCGGCGTGCGCTGGTGACGGGCGCGGGCGTGCGCGGGTGACGGGCGCGGGCGTGCGCGGGTGACGGGCGCGGGCGTGCGCGGGTGACGCCTGGCTGCGGATGCTGGCTGCGCTCGGTGACGCCGGGCTGCGGATGCTGGCTGCGCTCGGTGACGCCTGGCTGCGCTCGGTGACGCCTGGTGACGGGCACTGTTCACCCGAGAGCTCCAACTTCACCCGAAATGATCCAAAATGATAAGCAAACGACTCCAAACTAAAAAACTGGGTTCAGAAATGGAATCCTTGGGTCCGAAACATGTCGTCTATGAAGTTTGAAGAATTTTGGATATAAGTCGGAATAGTGCCCCCTATGGATCCCGACCTAAACTCCAAAGCTATTTGGCTTGATTCTTGATTTTCATGAAGTTCTTTGCTTGCTGCTGGTTCCTAAGGAGTTGAGAGCATTTTCTAGAGGGAGAAACTAGCAAGATGAGGTGTGCTTCATGAATGATTAGCTTAATCACAAATAGGCAATATATATGTGAAGCTAATGAGCAATTAAGCAAAACAAAGCACCATTAAGGGCCTCATTAATGAAGGTCGGTTGCCCTAATGGAGATGAGGATGAATGTCATCCAAGTATCTTGATGAGGAAGAGCCAAGAAGCATTAATGGAGGTGGAGTTAATGGCTTGAGTGTTGACTTGGAAGACCAAAGATATTTTGGGCTAGGTGAGGGCAAGAGAGGAAAGGGGAAAAGGCCGAAAAGTTTGGGGCAAAGGGCGGTTGCCCTTGGGCAGCCCGTGGGTCCCACGGCTTGTGAGGAGAAACCGGGAAAAGACTCGGGTCTCGATTGGTCGCGTATTCGAAGTTCGTGGTTCGAATTGAACGTCGAATTGTCTGTATACGCGTGAAAACGGAGTTAATGAGCCCAAGATTGACATTTTCTATTGAGAAATGTCCCGGATGTGTGTGGGGCTCGGGAGCCGATTTTGCCCATTGCAAGTGATCGGGGCGAAGTTGTCCGCTTCTGACAGCATATCCCGTGTCTGCATCTCATGTTGGTCATTTTGGCATAAGTTGTCAAACCACGTGAACAATCATCCCTTAAGCCGGTAATGCTAACGTGGGCCGGAGACGTCCTAGGAGGCCGAGACTGGTTTTCTCAAGATGACTTCTGAGTTGCTTGGGCACTCCGGAGATTACTGTAATCTCTGTTTGTCAAGATTAGACCTCCAAGGACTTGAAGAGTGTATCTGAGACCTCTAAAGCACTGTTTGAGAGATCTAGATGAGTTGTGTGAATTATTCCGACGACTCCACATTGAGCCTTAAGAAGGCTAGCATTGTGTAACGTAAGCATTCGGCGTCAAATTTCCCCAAAGAGGACCTCCGGATATGGATTTCCACTGAAAATGGTCATTTCCGCTCTTCGGAGGTTACTCGGGAAACCGCGAAGGGTTTTGCTGTCTGTTTTGCCCAATTGTGAATGTCTGCTAGAGTTTTCTGGGCAATGCAGTATGAACTTCGTTTGCCGTAATTCCATCAGACCCTTCTCCGGCTATGCTCTTCTGAAGAGGGGTATGCTTGTTTTGCCGTTCGGAAGTCATTTGAAGTGTCTGTGTGACTTCCAAAAGACAATCTGAAGCGTTGTTCCTACTCTGTGTGCTGATGGGGCATGGCCGCGTCTGATATTTGGAATTAACTTTTCTCTAGGAAACCGGCATTTTTGGACTTCCACTGAAAAGTTGTCTGTATACAGAAAGTTGTTCTGTATAGAACAGATGATTTGCAAAATGCCTTTGGGGACACTCTTCATCTATTTGGCACTGGTGTGGATTTTTGGAGTCCAATATTCACTATCTTCCGATGACCGAGCGAACTATCGGAAAATAGTGTCGTCCGTGTAATACACTGAAAACGCCGGTTTTGGACATTGTTGAGTTCTTTGGTCGCTCTGTTCCCCTTTGGTGACCCCTAGAGTCCTTCTGTCATGTCCATGGGCCATTTGCTCAATTTTGCCAACTTGAGGATGAATAGTGATTTCTTGCTCTGCCGAGCCGTTTTCTGTATTCTGCTCAAGTCGTGGCTTGGGTCATTGCTAATATCATTGTTTGGAATGGTGAGCCAAAATGGGGTGCTGACACCGTGGAAAGCATCTACACCGCCTTGCTGTACATTACGAAAAGCTCTTCAGGGGCATTCTGGTTCCACCACTCTCACAGTTTTTTGCAGCACCACCGCAGATCATGGGAGGCACCTCCGATAGCCCAATCACTGAAATAGATGACTTCTCTTCGGATGCAGTTGAAGCGTTTTTGGCTTTGCCAGCCATATATGCCGTCACTGAGGAGACATCTTTCAGGGTTCATATCCGCCCTGTACGGGAGGATGAGGAGCTTACCAACTGGACTTCAGTTCCGCTCTACTCGGCCGTAGTTGACGATGTGTAAGACGGTCTTTATATATAATGCTACCTGTGTGTCGGCAACGCCATAAGCCACACAACAGAAGAGGAGTTTTTGTTATGGCTTGTTAATAAAATCCCTACATGCCTTTTGAATTTTTGTGTCTAGATTCTCTCTCTCATGCTTACTTCTAGCATCTTTAATTTCTAAAACAATTCGCTTTCGTGTCCAGGCTCCAATCGAATCCAAATCACCGATGCAACGATTCGAATTCGTCCGAAACACACCTCAGAAAGTCCCTACCCATATACTTCGGGGAAGGACTTGACGAGGACGGTCGCGTGCCCGAGATAGAAGAGAGTTTGCATCGTCTTGAAAACCATCAACTCACTTCGATCGAGCCAACCGAAGAGATCAACATAGGCACCACAGAAGAGCAACGCACCCTAAGGATCGGGACGGATCTCGACCCCGCACAGAGAGCCCGGATGATCGATTTCTTGTCAGAGTATCAAGAGGTCTTCGCTTGGTCTTATACCGATATGCCAGGTTTGGACCCCTCGATCGTAAAGCATTTCCTCCCACTCGACACTGAAAGATTTCCGCCCAAACGTCAACACTTACGGCGTCAACGAGCTGATCTTCTTCTCCGCATTAAAGAGGAGGTCGTCAAACAGGTGGATGCGGGATTCTTAGAGGTATGCAATTACTCTGAATGGGTAGCTAACGTGGTACCAGTGGAAAAGAAGAATGGGAAGGTCAGAGTCTGCATCGACTATCGAGACCTTAACAAGGCCAGTCCTAAGGATAACTTCCCGCTGCCCCATATCGACGTCTTGGTGGACAATACAGCACGCCACACACAATTCTCCTTCATGGATGGTTTCTCTGGATACAATCAGATTCAGATGGCCGAGGAGGATAAGATCAAAACGACGTTCATCACGATGTGGGATACGTTTTGTTACAAGGTCATGCCTTTTGGTCTCAAAAACGTTGGGGCAACCTATCAGCGAGCAATGGTCACTCTATTTCATGACATGATGCATAAAGAGATAGAGGTTTACGTCGACGACATGATTGCAAAGTCCAAAGCAGGTGAAGATCATCTTGTCAACCTCAGGCGGCTATTTGATCGTCTCAGGAAGTACAAACTCGGACTCAACCCAACGAAATGCACTTTCGGCGTCAAGTCAGGAAAATTGCTAGGGTTTGTAGTCAGCGAAAAGGGCATCGAGGTTGATCCCGACAAAGTCAAGGCGATCATGGAATTGCCCCGTCCATCGACAGTGCGCGAAGTAAGGAGTTTCCTAGGACGGCTGAATTACATCGCACGTTTCATTGCAAATTTAACAGACAAGTGCCAACCACTCTTCCGTTTGCTTCGCAAAAATGCAGCGGTTGAATGGGATGACGAGTGTCAGAAAGCTTTTGATACAGTCAAGGCATACCTAGTTCAGCCACCGGTGTTGGTTCCACCTTCACCGGATCGTCCTCTCATTCTGTACCTGACAGTACGCCGACAACCCATCGGATGCATGTTAGGGCAAAAGGACGATTCCTCTCATGCAGAGCGAGCAATTTATTATTTAAGCAAAAAGTTCACTGAAGGGGAGTCCAACTACCCTGAGATAGAGAAGATGTGTTGCGCACTCGTTTGGGTCATGCAAAGGCTCCGGCAATACACTCTCTACCATACTGTTCGCCTGCTGTCAAAGACAGATCCTTTGAAATATCTACTCAGCAGTCCGTCCTCCATGAGGAACATAGCAAAATGGCGTTGCCAACTGACGGAGTATGACATCGAATACGTATCACGCACGTCAATGAAGGGCCAAGCAATTGCAGATCATCTAGCGGAGTTTCCGATCGAGGACGACACACCGATCAACCCTAACTTTCCAGATGAAAGGATCCTCCAAGTGAGTGATGAGGAAGAGACTCTAGGATGGAAGATGTACTTTGACGGTGCAGTCAATTCCACTGGGTCTGGTATCTGCGCGGTGCTGATATCCCCTGAAGGGCGTCATTTCCCTGTTGCAACGAAGATTGATTTCCCTTGCACCAACAACATAGCCGAATATGAAGCTTGTATCCTCGATTTGCAGGCCGCAATCTACCTCAAAGTCAAGGAGTTAAAAGTGTTTGGAGATTCTATGCTCACAATCTTCCAGACGCTTAAACAATGGAAGACGAAAGATCCAAAGTTGGTGCCATATCATGAGTACCTCGAAGAGTTGACAGAGAACTTCAAAGATATCTCATTTACGTACACCCCACGCATGAAGAACCAGTTCGCAGATGCACTTGCAATGCTCGCATCCATGGTGAGCATTACGAAGGAGAATCTCATAGAACCTCTCGAGTTTGAGATTGCTCAGGGCCCTGCCCATTGCGATGTAATTGATGCTGTTGACGGCAAACCGTGGTACGCAGACATCAAGCACTTGCTGCAAACAGGTCAATTCCCAGCGTTCACCGATCGTCATGACCGGAGGACTCTACGCCGCATTGCGGCACACTTTTTCCTGAGTGGCGAGACTCTCTACCGCCGTTCATTCAATGCTACACTACTTCGGTGTGTCGACGAGAATGAGGCACAACGCCTCATGGAAGAAGTGCACGAAGGAAATTGCGGACCTCATATGAATGGACTCATGCTAGCAAAGAAGCTCATGCGACTCGGGTACTTCTGGTCTACCATGGAGATCGACTGCGTCAAGCATGTCAGACACTGTCACTTGTGTCAAGTCTACGCGAATCAGATCAGAGCACCACCCAACGAGCTCCATCCAATGGCTGCTCCGTGGCCATTTTCAATGTGGGGCATAGACGTGATTGGTCCAGTCAACCCTAAAGCATCCAATGGACATTTGTTCATACCGGTAGCTATCGATTACTTCACCAAGTGGATCGAAGCTATCACCCTTGCGTCAGTCACTGCAAAGGCCGTGGCTCGCTTCCTCAAACGCGACATCATTGCGCGATACGGGGTCCCTGCGACTCTCATCACCGACAATGCCAAGAACCTGAATAATAAGCTCATTGACGAGCTCTGTGCACAGTTCAGGATCCAACATCGTAATTCCTCTCCATATCGTCCACAAATGAATGGTGCGGTAGAGGCAGCGAATAAAAATATAAAGAAAATCATCGAAAAAAATGACGGTGAATTACAAGGACTGGCATGAGATGCTCCCGTTTGCACTCTTGGCATATCGGACTTCTATCCGCTCATCCACCGGGGCAACCCCGTATTCTTTGGTCTACGGCATGGAAGCGGTTCTTCCAATCGAAGTGGAGATTCCCTCCATGAGGGTTCTTGCCGAGTCCAAACTCGAGGAAGCAGAATGGGCGAAGCAACGCTATGAACAGCTTAATCTCATCGACGAGAAGCGGCTAATTGCACTTTGTCACGGTCAGTGCTATCAGCAAAGAATGGCTCGAACATTCAACAAAAAAGTTCGTCCTCGCAAGTTCAGCCCCAGCGACCTCATCTTGCGAAAAGTTTTACACATCGCCCCAGATTCCAGGGGCAAGTTCGCTTACAAGTACGACGGTCCATTCATCGTTAAAGAAGTCTTTGACGGAGGGGCAATCATTCTCAACGATATGGACGGAAACGAGAACGCTCTTCCGGTCAATGCTGATGCTCTTAAGAAATACTATCCGTGATGGTGTTTCTCTTATCTCACTGCGGATGTTTTCTCAAATGCACATTACATTTTATCTTTCTTTGCATGTACAGTTCCCAACACTTTTAATTTCGTTAACTCATGTACTCCCATCTTCTGCTCTTTCCCTTTTCTCTGAATTTTTCCTGAGAGAAAAAGAATAGATTTCCTGCTAGGTTGAAAACCTCTTTGAGGCGGCCTAGGCAAAAATTAGGGAATGAGAGGCACGGTTTAAAATCCCGCAAAGGGGAACCGTGGCAAAAGGAGAGCATGAATCAAAATCCTCGCTAGGCTGAAAACCCGAAAAGGGCGGTCTAGGCAAAAGTTAGAGGAATCGAGAGGTGCGATCAGACCCAATACGGATGATCGTAGCAAAAGGTGAGATCTAAATGAGAGAAATGTCAAACAAAACACCCCGTTAGGTCGTCACGCGTCTTGCGACCTAGGCAAAAATTAGGGGACCTTCGGCAGCTCGACCGCGAAATGACAGCTACATTCAGCATGCAGCGGCAACAAATAGTGGTTTGACAGTCTTCGATGCAAGCAAACTCTCTTTTACTCTCAGAGCATGAGACACGTTTCGACATACAGTCGAATCTTTGTATCCTTGATTTGGAGGATCCCAAAGAATCCCCCTATACCCTTATGCAAATTCTACAGGTCATGCCTGTTCTGTAAAAAGCCTTTCTTGTCAAATCACAAACCTAGCGGGATACGACCATCCCTTTAAATGGTCATCAAGTTCAAATCCCCAAAGCATTATTATTCAGACTTCTTTCTACATCTTCATTATGGCTGTAGAGTAGAACTGACAACTACTGTTAGCTCCCATGGTTCTATATGCAGGAACGAAGATGTGAACCTCGGAAGAAGTCTTTCTTTGATGAATGCATGTCTGCCTTATGCTAAGGACCACAACTAAAATCCAAGGAGAAGTCTTCAGGATAATACTCCATGCATTCAATCGCATCACAATCAGTTGGCAAACAATGAAACATTCTGCCATTACATCGATTGCAACATGGACAAGCTCAGTGACGGAGGAAGCACAATGATTCCTTCCACACCTCACGCAACTCCCCAACGTTTGCATTTACTTTTTGCAATGCATCCCATGCAATTTACTTTTCTGCATTTCGGGTACGTCCCGACTACTTTTCCGCACTTCGGGTACGTCCCGACTACTTTTCCGCACTTCGGGTACGTCCCGACTATTTTCCGCACTTCGGGTACGTCCCGACTACTTTTCCTGCATTTCGGGTACGTCCCGACTACTTTTCTGCATTTCGGGTACGTCCCGACTATTTTCCGCACTTCGAGTACGTCTCGACTACTTTTCCGCACTTCGAGTACGTCCCGACTACTTTTCCGCATTTCGGGTACGTCCCGACTACTTTTCCGCACTTCGGGTACGTCCCGACTACTTTTCCTGCATTTCGGGTACGTCCCGACTACTTTTCTGCATTTCGGGTACGTCCCGACTATTTTCCCCACTTCGGGTAGTCGGCCGCACTTCGGGTACGTCCCGACTACTTTTCTGCACCATGCAAACCGCCGGGCAAAACACCCCACACCTTGCAAACCCGCCGGGCAACACGCCCCGCACCCCGCAAGTCCATTGGGTAGGCGCCTTTGAACCATGTTGTTCATTCGGTATGCGCCCCGTGCATATTGCAAACCCTTCGGGTACGTCCCGACTACTTTTCTGCATTTCGGGTATGTCCCGACTACTTTTCTGCATTTCGGGTACGTCCCGACTACTTTTTCTGCATTTCGGGTACGTCCCGACTACTTTTCTGCATTTCGGGTACATCCCGACTACTTTCCGGCATTTCGGGTACGTCCCGACTACTTTTCCGCATTTCGGGTACGTCCCGGCTACTTCTCTGCATTTCGGGTACGTCCCGACTACTTTCCTGCATTTCGGGTACGTCCCGACTACTTTTCCGCATTTCGGGTACGTCCCGACTACTTTTCCTGCATTTCGGGTTCGTCCCGACTACTTTCCTGCAATTCGGGTACGTCCCGACTACTTATCTGTTTAGGGGTCCATCCCCTCAGGTTCATCCTGACTTTTACATTTCTGCATCAGGTATAACATCCCCACATATCCAAAGTAAGAGGGAGAAGACTGTTATCGGAAATTCCATGTCAATCATTGCTATCAAATTGGGGCGCTTCTGAAGTCTTTGGCTGCATCCTCTACTCGAGCATGCAGTCAAAGAGGGGCAAGCTGTCAGCACCCCATTTTGGCTCACCTTTCCAAACGATGATATCAGCAATGATCCAAGCCACAACCTGAGCAGAATACAGAAAAACGACTTAACAGAGCAGAAAATCACTATTCATCCTCAAGTCGGCAAAATCGGGCAAATGACACATGCATATGACAGAAGGACTCCAGGGGTCACCAAAGGGTAATAGAGTGACTAGAGAGCTCAGCAATATCCAAAACCGGCATTTTCAGTATATCACACGGACAGTTCTATTTTCCGATAGTTTGCTCGATCATCGGAAGACAGCCAATATTGGACCCCAAAAATCCACTCCAATGCCAAACAGATGAAAAGTGTCCCCAAAGGCATTTTGCAAATCATCTGCTCTATACAGAACAACTTTCTGTATACAGACAACTTTTCAGTGGAAGTCCAAAAATGCCGGTTTCTCGAAGAAAAGTTAATTCCAAATATCAGATGCGGCCATGCCCCTCAATCATACAGAGCACGAGCAATGCTTCATATTGTCTTTTAGAAGCCATACAGACATTCTGAATGACTTCCGAATGACAAAACGGGCATACCCTTCTTCGGAAGAGCGTAATCGGAGACTGGTCTGATGGAATTACGGCAAACGAAGTTCACACTACATTGCCCTGAAAACTCCAGCGGACATTCGCAATTGGGCAAAACAGACAGCAAAACCCTTCACGGTTTCCCGAGTAACCTCCGAGGGGCACAAAAGACCATTTTCAGTGAAAATCCATATCCGGAGGTCCTCTTTGGGGAAACTTGACGCCGGATGCTTACCTTACACAATGCTAGCCTTCTCAAGGCTCAATGTGGAATTGTCGGAATGAATCACACAACTCATCTAGACCCCTCGAGCAGTACTTTAAGGGTCTCAGATGCACTTTTCATATCCTTAGAGGCCCAATCTCAGCAAACAGAGATCTCAGTAATCTCCGGATCGCCCAAGAAACTCAGAAAGCAATCTGAGAAATCCAGTTTCGGCCTCCTAGGATATCTCCGGCTCCATATTTGTATTTACCGGCTTAAGGGACAAGGGCCCACGTAATTTGACAATTTATGTCAAAATGACCGACGTGGGATGCAGATACAAGATATGCTGTCAGAAGTGGGTAACCTCGCTCTGAATGCATAAAAGGAGCAAAACCGGCTTCCAAGCCTCATACAGACATTTGGCAATTTCTCATGGAAAATGCCAATCTCGGACTCATTAAATCCATTTCCTCGCGTATATCGATAATTCGACGTTCAATTCAAACCACGAACTTCGAATGCGCGATCAATCGAGACCCGAGCTTTTTCCCGGTTTCTCCTCTTCGGTCGTAGCACCCACGGGCTATTCAAGATGAGTCACCCTTTACTCTAGAAGCTTCTTCTTCTTCTTCAATGCAAGAAGCCAACTTGCACTCTTGCTTGAAAATATCCAAGAGTTTGAAGACAACACTCAAGCCTCCATCAATGCTCATCAATGCTCATCAATGTCTTATCTCTTCTTCATTAATGCAATGGAAGAGGATGAGGCTTGATATTTTCTAAGCATGGGGGTTAAGAGCACTTGCTTTTGCTAATTGTGTCATTAGCTTTGCCTATAAATGGCCCAAAAGTGATTAAGATAATCACATCTCCTCTTACACACTCTCTCCAACCTTTCTCTTTCAAGAAATCCTCTCAAACTCCATAGCCAAGAACACTCAAGAACCAGAAAACTTCAGCACTTAGAAGGAAGAGAAAAGAAAACCGAAAAGATCAAAAGAGAGCCTTGAGTTCTTAAGTCGGAAGCCGATGTTCATCATCCCGACTTAAGCTCAAAATTTCTCAAACTTCATATCCCACTCATTTTGGACCCATGGAGTTCATTGGTGAAATTGTTTTTTCCATTTGAAGTCTTTAAATTATTGTTTCAGGTCAAATAGTGCATTTCGGGTGAAATCGCTACTCTCGGGTGAATAGCGACCCGCCAGCGCCAGCCGCGCGCACGCCCGCGCGCCTGCCCGCGCGCACGCTCACGCCCGCGCACGCCCGCGCGCTTGCCCGCGCCCCGCGCACGCCGCGCGCCTCCCGTGCATTCCAGCCGCATTCCCCGTGCACCTAGCTCCCCGAACGTGCATCCTTTGCACCCGAGCATCCTTCCAAGCGTTCAACCGAGTCACCCGACTCTCGAACACTTCCCCGACTCTTTCCTCGTATCCCGAGGCTAGGTAAATCACTCTTGACTTAGAGGAGTTAGGGCTTTTTATATTTTTGCATGGCTATGTAGTACTATGGTATTTTATGCATACTTAACTTGCAAGACTTAACTTTTATGCAATTTTATGTTATATTATGCATGTGTATTACCTTATAATTTGCTAGCATGTCGGAAAAAGGTTTAGATTGTTGTTTGGAAGACCATCCCAACCCGGAAATGGCAAGTGAGCTCACGGCCAAGTCTCTAAATGGGATGGCCGAGACTTGAGTTGCTCTTTTCGGGTTAAGATTGGTCTCCTTAGCCCGATCCAAGTTATTTTCCGAGTTTATTTTGTTGTTCTTGCATGCATGAAGCCGGTATTATTTTATCGATTCCTTAAATAACATGTTTGTGAATGTTTGCATGTTTAAATGAGTTAATCAAATCATGGTAATACCGGTTTTTGTCAAAACGTGTTATTCATGATGTTTGATGTTTGAGCATGCGAAAAATGATTAAACCAAGACAAGGAAATTCTTTGTGATTTGAATCGAGCCATGAGAGTATTCGGCCATCTTTGACAAGGTGAAGCCGAGGGCTTCTTGGCCCTTTTTGGATCAAGAATGATTTCCTTATTTCGAGTTTAATTCATTTCTCGGATTGTACGAAAGTGTAATTTCGATATTTCCACGATTCCCATGTTAAAACATCGATTACATGTCTTTTCAAAACAAAACATGCATGGATTCGGGTATCGTTGACTCATTCGGGTCCATTCGGTTACGAGGGTAGTTTCGGTCATTGGACCAAATATCCTCGATCCTTACGGATTCGTGTTGGTCGCCGAATCACGAATCGTTTTCACAATTAAAGTATTCGGCAATAACCTTAAGCATTAATTCCACGAACGGGTTAATCGGGACATTCACACGGTTAATTCATTCCATTTAAATAACTTTGCACGAATTGGACATTAATTTGTAACTCGCGTCGACGAATTACAAAACGGTATTAATGCCCTTTTCAAAACCCTCATACTTTCAAATCCTTATTGTGTTGTTCTCCTTTTCTGAAAACAAATTTTCAAATCAAGGGCAAGAACATCATTTCGTGATTCGCCGACATCCTAGCGCAGTTTAAGATGTCAGTTGGGTATTCTGTATCAAAATACAGTTATCGGACTAATCATTTCACTCGACTTAACCAAATCCTAGAAAATGGTTAGGCGGAACTCTAGGTTCCAAATCTAGAGTCAAAATACAAGTTTGGATCAATTCAGTGGTAATTCAGTGTCACAACACCGAATCACTATAAAAGCAATCTACACACATGATATTCGATTCTCTTTTCCAAATTTCCAACAAAAGCAGAATACTAAAACATTGGCACGTGTTTGATTGCTTAGCATATGGCATTTGCTTGTAAAAACACTTTTGGATTAATAAACTTGTTAATCCACGTACATTCGGTAAATGCAAAACACCTTGTCTGTTATTAACATGTTGCGTGTTATCTTTCCGCACTTGTTTGCCATACGGGTCGAGCTTGATCCTTAGGCCGAATAATATTAGGGTTCAACACCCTAATCATCGAGCACAGGGTTCAACGCCCTAATCAACACTCACAGGGTCCAACGCCCTATTCAGTGAGAGCGTCCATTGAATTTCAGTTCTTCGGTCTTTTCCCTAAACTCACGGTGAGTTAGAGTGGAATAATAACCGAACGCGAGTCGACTGGAATTCGGCCATTTGTAATTTGTATTTATTGTTTTCGAGAGCATTGTAAGGATTTTATTTTGTACATTTATTCTGTAAGAATTCCAGTCGGTGAGCGAACTGTCCGAGAGTCGAATTAATCGAATCGGTCTAATGCTTGCCCAGATACAAGTAAATCCAAGAACTCGCGGTTCTGGTTCACGCAGGGATTCAACCTCCATGGTTCGATGAACTGTAACGCAAGATTGTGAACCAATTCCCCGACACACGGGTTTACTTCTCTCTCAGCTTCTCCACCGACATCGTTTAATTCATCGAAGTTACGGTGTCAAAACGTGCGAGCCGAGTGCAGCCTAATTCATGCGGTAAATAAAACAAAAATGCAAGCCTAGCAAACCAGAGTACCAAAAGGGCGTGCGGGATATAGGCCCGCACGTAACATGAACCCCCGAACACGGATTTTCCGGTTCCGCACAGATTAATGCCTTAACGACAAACTAGGTGTTCCATACCCCTAGACTCGGGTAACTTATCCGCCCTCGACCTACGGGTCGTAAAATGATAAGTGGCGACTCCTTCTCTCACGCGTGTCCGTCACGCGTCCCCACGGGAAGGTGGACACTCCCAAGCCGCGCGATCCAAAAGCGCGCAATGCGGGCCCCGACGAGAGTCCACATTCGGGTCCGTACAGCGAGAAACATCTTATACACAGATAAGTCTTACACATCGGCGATCACAGCCGAAAAGCGCGGGACTGAGGTCCAGTTGTTAAGCTCCTCATTTTCCTGCGCCGGGCGGATGTGAACCCCTGAAGGAATCTCCTCGGTGACGGCATACACGGTTGGCAAACCGTCAGGCGTGTCATCGAAGTCCGAGGAAGGGCCGTCAAGGGTGCTCCCGATGATGAGTGGAGGTCCAGGAAAAAAGTGAGACAGTGGGGGAACTTGCATGCCCCTGTTGAGCCTCCCATAGTGCGCGGCGAGGCGGTGGAGATGGTTGCCCCTACGGGCTTCATTGATTTCATGGCAGGAGGGGCGAAAGCCGAGTCCCCTCCTATACTTGTATTCCTCAACTTCAATGGGGCGGTTGATCCCTTGTCCGCGTGCCCCGAGGCCTGTGCTGGGGATGTAATTGTGGCGCAATAAAACCTTCCCTATCATGCGATCAGCGCGGGACGGGCCGATTTCTCCGTAGTCCCGAATGATGGAGATGGTTTCGAAAGAATGGAACGGGAGGTTTTCATCATCCCCGACGCTGATGTAGGGCACCGCCGTCTCTTTGTAGATGGCATAGTCTTCTTCTCCTTTTACCGTGATGAGCTTCTCTTCGACGATAAATTTCAGCCTTTGGTGTAGAGAAGATGGGACGGCGCCGGCCGAGTGGATCCAAGGCCTTCCGAGCAATAGGCTGAATGCGTTTGGGATGTCGAGTACCTGGAATGTGACGCTGAATGAGCACGGGCCAACGTCTATGAGAAGGTCGATTTCTCCATTCACCTCTCTCCGTGAGTCGTCAAAGGCTCGGACTGCTGTTTTGCTCGGGCGGACGCGGTTGAGGTCCACGTTCATCTGCTTCAAGGTGGTTACCGGGCAAACGTTGAGCGCGGAACCATTATCAATCATGACCCGGCCAATGATGTAGTTGTTACATTTGCAGACAATGTGCAATGCCCGCGAATGTGTCTAACCTTCAGATGGGAGCTCGTCGTCCGAGAACGAGATGGTGTTGGAGAAGATGGAAGCAACGGTCTCCTCTATCCTATCCGAAGGCGTTTCCTTTGGGACTTGTGCCGCGGTCAGTACCCGCAGGCGGGCCTCTCGATGAGGTTCCGAACTGAGGAGGAGAGCGAGTAGTGAGATGTGGGCCGGGGACTTGGCCATTTGCTCGACTACTTTGTATTCGCTCGCCTTTATGACCTTCATGAATGCCTCCGCTTCCTCTTCGGTCACCCTCTTGGATGGAAAAGGCGTTCTTTCAGGTACTGCCCTAACTTCAGCGGCGGGCGCCTTTCCTTTGTCCACGATTACCGGGTTCTCATACACTCGCCCCGAACGTGTCACACCCATGACACTGAACTGTCGCTTGATGCTCCCGATGCCTCCTCCATAGGTCCAGGGAACCTTGCTGTCCAGTGTACGGCTCTCGAACAGGGATATCCACGACAAAAGGGGCCGACGAAGCCATGTCTCCTGTGAATCGAACCGTGGGTTCTTCAGGGGTATAGTCGATCACGAAGGGAAGGGGATTGCCTTGTGCGTTCGTGCCCTCCCCCAAGGCGCATATACTGATCATATTTATGGAGGATCCTGAGTTCGGCCTGTGATCGGGGGGGGGGGGGGGGGTGGCCTGCACATTTGGGGGTCTGACGGCATTGAAGGTGAGTCTGTTGTTGTTGATCCTTCTTTGAATCTCGTCTCGCAACCTCCAACAATTATCGAGAGTATGCCCCGGCGCGCCTTGATGATATTCGCAGTGTTTAGACTGATCTTGAGTAGTCGGGTCAAAGTTCGGGCCCGGGGATATCGGCTGAATCTGATTGCCCGCAAGGAGTTGTTGATATATGTGAGAAAGGGGAGCAGGTAGAGGCGTGTACTGTTTGCGATATCGGTATTGCGCGACGCCGACCTATGGACCTTATAGAGCAGGGCTCTGCTGCGCCGGTGGGGGGGGCTCTCGACACTGGTGGCCAAGGTTGGGGGGATGGAGTTGGTGTAGGTGTGTAATGGTGCACGAACGGTTGTGAGGTCATTGGTGGCGGAACCGGTGGAGCCGAGTAATAAATCGATCGAGGTTGGTGTTGTGGAGGTGGGGGGAAGTAGGCAGGAGCGGCAGTCGGTGCGGTCGTGAGATTCACCGAGTATTGCTGGGGCGTCGGATGCGCTGGATTAACGGCGTTAACTGAAACCTCTTTCCCTCTCCTTCCGCTGGAAGATGTCGCCGTCGCCGTGGCCTTCTTCGAGGGTTCTTCTCCTTTACTGGTGGGGCCCTCCATTTTGCCGAGCTTGATTCCCAAGTTGAGCTTTTTCCTGACCTCGATGAGGTCGGAGAATGACGAAGTGTGAGCCAAGAGATGCGAGTAGTACACTCCCCTTAGGGTGGAGTGGAATAATTGGATTTGTTGTACTTCGCTGATCGGGGGGATGTGTTTCGCCACTTGGGTACGCCATTTGGTGGCGTATTCCTCGAATCTTTGGCCTTGCGCCATTTCCTTCATACTCAATTCCAAGAGGGTCGGAGGTGTCTCCGCACAGTACTGGTACTGGTCGATGAACTTCCGGGAAAGGTCCGCCCACGTCGGAATATCCTCGACCTTTAGTGACATGAACCAATCGAGAGCGGATCCCGACAGGCTGTCTTGGAATGAGTGGATGACGAATTCCTCGTAATCCCAATATTGTAGCATCTTCCCTCGGTAATGGCGGAGGTGGTGTCGTGGATCCGTCGTGCCTTCGTAGGCCTTGAACTCCGGGATCTTGAATTTTGAAGGCAGTCACATGCCCGGGAAAAGACTACAGTCACCATAGCTTGTGTTGGGTCGAGTCTCGTTTGCCTGCAGGGCTCGTATCGTTTCTTCCATCCTCTTTAGTTTTCGCTCCTGCTTGGCGTCAACCTCGGGAAGAAAGTGTGTCGGTGAGGCGAACTGGGCCGCGTGAGTCGGCGTGCCTGGTTCGAGGAAAGTAGTGTTTATGGGCGGCGGTGCTTGGTAGGGGAAGTTGATGTGAGGTTGTAGAGGCGGGTAGGAGGGAAGCTCTGCGGCTTGAGGATGAGTCGGAGCAGGTGCGCTTGGCGCAGGAAAAACCATCGGCGGAGGGACGGCATAGGCTGCAGCTGGGGCCGGCATGGAAACAGGTGGCGGCGCGGATAGGATCTGATCCGAAGTGAGGAACGCCGTCGGCGGAAGAGGGACTGCTGCGGGGGCTGGTGGTGGTGGTGGAAAAGGGATGGTAAATGGGTGGGCCACGGCCGTGTGCATCGTCGGCGGTGCGGGAGCATCAGTGTTTTCCGGAACTTGGGTTGGCGGAATCCAAGATGTCGGGTCGGCCGTTGGTCCCTGTCCCGAAGGTGGTGTCGAGCTTGAGGATGCGCGGTTCGGTCCTCTGAGTAGGGCGAACAATTCCGCCATGTTGGTGGTCACGCTTGCAGCTAATTGGTTAACTGTGCCCTCAAGTGCTGCGATGCGGGCGTGGTCGTCGGAGGCGGACGACGTTAGTGAGACTCGCGGGAGAGGCGCCCCTGAAGATGTCGGGGGCTGGAGATGCGTCGGAGGGGCGCCCGAATACGTTGAAAGTACACTCGTGGGAGTTGGAGGTGGCGGAGCATGCGTCAGGGGCGGCTGAGAATGTGCCGGGGCTGATGGATTGACTTCCTCGGAGATATCGACGCGGTCTTCTTCCATCATCCTGACACATTGACGAGTGGGGTATCGGTGCGACGCCAGTTGCGATTACCTAAATTCCAAGAGTGTGTAAGCGTGACGTTGACACTTTGAAAGGATAGGTGCGAAATAAATGAAAGGACAAGATGTATGAGATGCATGAGTTTCAAAACGCTAATGTCATTACATTGGTTTGATTCGAGTTCCATAGTTATATAAGGTACAGCACACGGAAGAGAAAAGAAAAGGAACATAAACATAAGCCGACATCCCTTTGCGCTCGGTGGCCGGTTGAGAGCGGCGTAGGTCCGAGCGAGAGCAAAATGAGTGCGCTCGCTAACCCTAGGGATGGGAGATCTCGCACGCCCTTGCCTGCACTCGGTCTAACATAGCGCTCAGATGGGCCATCTCCCGGTCTAAGGTTGCGATTCGAGCGCGTGCCCGAGCTAACTCCGTCTGAAGCTCCCTGCAGTCCGTGACTTCCGCACGAGAATCAACAAGCTCGCAATGGAGTCTATCTCGTTCCTCCCTGATGAACTGTAGCTCTGCGCGCATGGTCGCTTGGGTGGAGCTTTCGGCTTTGAGAGCGGATGTAGGTGTGGCTCGGGGAATCGGGGCGGTATGGGACCGCTGCGGCGACGTCGATCCCTGCGAATAAAACTGAGCCACGTATGCTGATGTCGGTGGGATGCTCGGGGAAGTAAAGACGCTGTATGGTGCTAGCGTCCCGTTGACGGTGAATCTCTCGGATCTGCAGGAATCTTGCGGGGGCCGTGGATGTAGAGTCGGCCCATTGGATGTGATAGGGTAGGCGGTCTGCCTTGGCGGGAATGTCCTGCAGGCCGCCGAGTTGTCTGATTACCCGGCCTGGGAATATAAGCGTGCTTCCCAAGTGGCTGAGAAGAGGGACTCCCACTATCCCGGGGCACCCTGTGATCATGGGGCCGCCGGGATTCCAACGAGCGACCCATAAGAATCGCGCGGGTGTCAACTCGCGCCAAAAGTGCCTCCATTCTGAGAAGCTGCGTTCGGGAGGTGGAAAGACAGGCACTAGGCGCTCAATCAGCGAACGCTCGTCCGCAATGTAGGAGAAAGGATGTGATGAGCAAAAAGGGCGAACATGCGTGAGAAGCCAAACTTGTAGAAGGTGCGGGGATCCTCTCATCTTGCCGCGCCGAACCTCTCTAACATAGTCTAGAGACCGAACGGTCTCGGCTAGTAAAGCCTCCACATAACTATGGCCTCCTACCGCCTGGAGGACGACTTGGGCTATAGCCCCGTCAATGAGGTTCGGCGCGTATGGGAACAGGAGGGTGCCGAAGATCAAAAGCAGGAACCCGTGACATGCGTCTCGTTGGTAGGACGCCGTCGAAGGTGTCAATGCACGGAGAAGCGTCCAGTCTGAAAGCCATGCGATCCTGACGCCATGATCCCATCCTTGATGAAGCTCCTGATGTACTTCTTGGGCGGGTATATCGAGGAGGGTGGAGAGTTGGCTTCGGATTACCGCGAACGGGTTGGGCATAAAGATGCCTTGGGTCATGGGCGTGGGCCTTTGGATGAGCGCCGTATACTCCTCAATTGTGGGTGCCAATTCTGTTCCCTGAAAGTTGAGCACTGCATGTCGAGGGTCCCAGAATTCGGCGGCGGTCCTTAGGAAGATCCAATCCACCGGAGTTTCAGTGAGCATAACCACGTCTCCGATGATGTCTTGAATGAAGGCGCGATCCACCGGACAAAATGTGCTCCAAATGCGCATGATTTCTTGCCTAGGCGGGGTGATTGCTTCGAGCCTGAGGCCGGGAGCCGGGCGGTCCATCCTTACCTAAATGGAGGAGATGTCGACTCAACGTCTAAAGAATCAAACAAATGTAATGTCCTAAGTCATTTTTGGAAATAATGCATGCAGTGCGGAAAGATAAACTATAACTGTATCTCTTACAGTATACATCACTCTTTCCAAAAGAAAACAACAAAAAAAAGCCCGTCCTAAAAAAAAACTACGGGCCGACTCGACGACTTGACTTTGGGGTCAGTTGGCGGCATGGAGGCAAAGATTGGTCCAGCATGACAGTCCCTGTGTATGCATGGTTTCCGTTGCTACAGGGAGAACTGCTAACTAGAGATGGGGGCTCCCGATACAAGGGTGTGAATTCCTTGAAATCGAGTGAGGATCTTTGGGGGCCGGTTCGGTGGCATAGCCGACTCGATCCGTTCCCTTACTCGGAACCTCTGACTAACCTAGCTTCCTATTTTGGTGCCCGTGGGATTTCGGACAAGGTACCTAAGATCCCGCTAGAATGATGCGATGCAAATGCGTAAAGTAAATGCGAGAAATAAATGTGCTTAAAAAAATAAATATGCGGAAAGCGATAAATAAACATGCAAGCAAGCAAACGGAATCGAGCCCGAACCCTCTAGAAGTCCCCAGTGGAGTCACCAAGCTGTGCGCACCCGAATTTAATCTCGTCGGGGCACGCATGCGCGAAGCCTATGCAACGCTGCTTGGGAGTGTCCACCTTCTCGGGGACGCGCAATGGGCGCACGTGAGAAGGAGTCACCACTTGCCATTTTACGACGCGAAGGTCGAGAGCCAACAAGTTACCCGGGTCTAGGGGTACGAGGTACACCTGAATACTAAGGCAATGGTCGTACGGAATCGGAAATTCCGAATTCGGGGGTTCTATTACGTGCGGGCCTATATCCCGCACGCCCTTTCGGTACTCTAGTTTGCTAGGCTTGCAGTTTTATTTATTTACCGCGTGATTGAGGGTTGCACTTGACTTGCCCGTTTTGACACCGTAAAATCGATGAATTGATCAAGTTGGGCCAATAATCCGAAAGATGAGTAGGCTTGTACGTCGAGGAATCGGTTCACTATCTTAGCATTCCAGTTCATCGAACCGTGATGGTCGATTCCCTGCGCGAACCGAGACCACAAGTGTTCGAGCTTACTCATCTCTTGGTAACAATGGACCGACTTGACCAGTTCGACACTCGGACCTCTCGCTTGTCGATCGGGGATCCTTACAAATGAATGAGTAAATGTACAAATAAAATCCTCCCAATGTACACTCGAATAATTACAAAATACAACTGAATAAAGTAAATGGATCCCGATCGGTTTGCATTGGGCCAATATTCCGCTCCGGCTCGCCGTGTGTTTTTGAATGACAGATAAATAAATTAAGGCAACGCGGGCTCAAAGAGCCAGGGGTCGGGTCCAATCGAACCGACGGTTTACAGGAGAACTTATTAGTTCCCACTGTAACCGTTGGACCGATCGAGTTCCCGGGTGATATCTAAACACGTTTCACACTCCCCAATCCAAATTGCCTTCCACATAGGCCATATTTGGAGTGTGATGGTGACTCGAGGCTAGATCCCATTCCACACTCGGGTTGCACGCGCTCAGTGAGTTAGGAGGCTTTGGACCTCGTGTTTGGTGATTTGGGGCGTTGGACCCCGTGCAACACGTAACCTATGGGCTCGGACCCGAACCGCAACAAATCAGCAAAAGTAAATGGAGAACAGGAGAAAACTGATAAACTGATGGAAAACAAACAATAACTGATAGGTATGGATAAATACAGACAAATTGTATATTAAGTCGAATGTACGTGATTTAATCAGTTATTAACCGGGGTTGATTAGCAAAAATGTATCCAACCTAGGCAAACAAAAAGGGGGGTTGAAATATGGTTCTAGGCCAATTACATGCGTGGATTTGTTTTAGAATTCTATTCAGTGAGATGTCATTGCGGTTTCACCGAATTAACCAAACTTGTATTTTTTACTCTAGATTGGAACCTAGCATTCCACCTATCCATTATCTAATGTTCATCAAGTCGAATGCGTGATTAATCCAGTTCTTCGTGTTTTGTAACAGAAATGAAATGTGCACCACCGAATCTACGATAGGGAGATAGAAACACCGAAGGTGAGCGGAATGGGCCATGTGAATGAAATTCGCACCCGAACGGGTTGTCCTTTCTCATCCATGGATCAAGGTGTTTACGACTCCCTAACGCCTAGGATATCGGTGAATCGCGGAATGACGATCATGCCCTTGATCGGTAAAACATGTGTAGTGCACATATACATTAAAGATCGCGTGACACGAAGAGGTCTAAAAAGAACTCGCTCGTCTCTACTCGAGCCGCCTCAAATTGGGCCCGGACTCGAGTCATAGTCCGCGAGTACTTGCTAGACACCGATTTTATTCGTGTTACGCGTCTCTGTGCTTTGAAATTGTGAGCTTTTGGAAAAAAGGGCATTTACGCCGTTCCGTGAACCATCAATGCGCTTACGAATTAGCGATTGACTTATCCAATTATTTAGTCCAAGTGATTTAATTAACAGAATGATATGTCCCGTTTCTCCCGTTTGTGAAATTCTTCAGTGATTATCACCTCGTGTCACGATTATTATGGATTTAATGGGTAATTATTTGAAACCAACGTACCCAACAAGTAATTAACATGTAGTCGGTGATTCAATAGAAGCGTAATCACAAGCAATTCCAAGGATTGACCTTAAAATGATAAAAGAGGCCAACCTTAACTCGAAGGAGGTCACGAGGGATTCGGCCATTCCTAGGGATAATCGACTGAATGCCCCTTGACCCAATTCGAGTTTCGATGAGTCTCTCGTATCATTTCTAATCGTTCCTTGCATACATCAAGCATCATGCATACAAGAATAACACACATTTTGCTAAGCCAATGTCACCATGATCTTGGTTACATGATGAATACATAGGATAAACACAAACATCATATTCAAGGGAAATCGATAAAATGACATTGGCTCATTCGATGATAGATTCGGAAATAAATCACGAGAAACACACGACATCATGGAACAAGAGATCCGAAGCTTCGGGTAGACCAAGGGACCTCTCGGCCCCCTTGCAAGGAGGGTAGCCGTGAACATCCCTTGATGCAGCCGACCCAAAGGGTCTTTCTCCCCTAGATCCTGAATATTTCTCATCATGCCCACATGTTACACGACGTTTGGGATGATAAGGTGTGGGGAGTAACAAGCTTCGGGGTGAGGGAGTTCCCCGTGCGTCCATGAGGGGCAAGAGGACTCTCGGCCATCCCTTCAGGAGGCATGGCCGTGAGTTCCCACGGCCCTCACGGACCACAAGGGTCTCTCCAACCTCGAAATGAGTCATCTCCCACTATGGCATGCAAGTTCATACAACGTTCGGACGTAACAACAAAAGAAAAAAAAAAGAGATGCATGGCGTTGCATGAGATTGCATGAAATTAAAGGAAAAAGGCCTAACTCGCGTATAACGTGCGTTTTAATCACTTTATCGTCTCATAACAAACCAAGATCGAAGACCTAGTCCCTCTAAGTTATAGAAGAGTGTTACCTAGCCTCGATGTACGAGGAAAGGAGTCGAGGAAGTGGCAATGAGAGTCGCAAGACTCGGCTGGACGTCGAGGGCGAAGACACCCGTAAAGCACCTCGAAGAAAACGGGGTCGGCACGCTAGCTCTGACCACGGCACGATGCAAGATCAGGCTCCTTGGACTGCTAAGGGATGGATCTAGACGATCGTGGACAGCCGCGAACGTGCCAAGGCCTGGACGAACCCGAAACAGTGAGAGAAGACTCGGTAAAAATTAGTGGAACCTGATAAGAGGGAAAGAGTGGAACGGGGGTTGTGCACGGTTGAAAGGCTCTCGGACCGTGACCATCTCTTCACGGGGGAGATTGTGGGTCGTGAGGGACCCTTCGAACGTGATGGCACGACTCGTCGAAGTCGTGGGGAGAAATGGCACATAGTAGATGTTGGATGCACCCGGCGGGGAGTTTTCGGGACCCGATGGTGTTTTCAGTTAGAACGTGGGGTTGGAGGCTTCAAACTGAAAATCTAAGCCCGGAAACGGACTTAGGGGGTGGGAAATATGTAGGCTAAGAAGTTTAGGGATGTTTGACTTAAGTCGGGTCGGGTGGTGATCGGAATACCGGGTGGTTTTCCGTTGATTTTGGCCGGTCTTGGCCATGGGATGGGCTATGCGAGGACGAGGGGAAGGGCTGGAGGTTGAGAGCTTTCTATAGAGAAGTTGGCTTGAGAGAGAGTGAGAATCAAGAAGTGATTAAACTTAATGGTGCAAGGGCTTATAAAGGGGAGCTGAATGAAGCAATTAGGGAAGGTTAAATGTGCTTAAGAGGCTTAAGTGTGGGCTGTCGAAAATATCAAGAGGATTAGGGTGGGGTTTTGTGAGTGGAAGGTTGATGGGAGTTGATGGGAATTGATGGAAAGGTGGGAGTTGATGTGAAGAAGTGTAAGGGATATTTGAATTGTGTGGAGGGGGGAGTTCTTGGGTTTGAGCCGTCGGCCATGAGGATCTAGCCATGGCTAGATGCGGCCAAGCCGTGGCTTGGGGTTGGAGCCGAGGCTTAGGGTTTGAGCCGTGGCTTGGAGGCTTGGCTGTGGGTCCCATTCGACAAGGAGAAAAGCCGAAAGAAGCTCGAGGCTTGATTGATCGTGCATCCAATCCCTGAGGTTCGATTAATTGATAGATTTGGATTGCTTGCGCGAAGAGAATTTGAATGAGCCTAATATCGCCATATTCCTCGTGAACCAATGTTCGCGTGACTCAACACCTCGAGAGTCGGTTTTACCTCGTTTGGACATCCGGAATGGAGTTAACCATCCTCGTTCTACAATTGTTCCTCCGGGCGTTGTAATGATCGTCACGGTGAGCTTTTTATCCCGTGCGGGATCGTTGGATCGCCATCCTCGACCGAAGATCGTTGGATCGCCATCCTCAACCGAAGATCATTGGCCGGAGGTGACCTAGCGGCCCGCGATCGAGGCTTCCTCAGTGTTTCCCGAATGCCTTGAGGTGTTTGAAGACCGCTGTGGCCTCCGTTTGTCAGAAACGAGCCCCGAAGGCTTGCCGAGAGGCGTTCGCGACCACTGAAATGCCACTCGGGAGACCTAACTGACTTGTTTGGCCCGTGGCGAAATGATTTCCCCAGTCCTAGGAGCTGTAGGGAGTGAGGGGTGCGAAACTCGGACATTAACTTTCCACCGAATGAGCTCTAAGCGCTGGATCCCGTTTGAAAGGGGGCCCTTTTTCCAGGTCGGGGTCTACTCGGGAAACCATGTCGAGTTCTGAAGGGCAATCTGAAACCAGTTCCATGGCCCTGGTGGTCCTTGGGTGCATGCAGGCCCGCTTCCGGGTGTCGTTTACTTGTCCTTGGATTGGGCCCCCGGGAGCCCTATTAGAAAAGGCGTCTGTAAAAGTTCGAGGGTGCCCCGGCTTAAGCAGGATGCCTCCGAAACGCGCCCGGATGTGCCGTTAGTCATTTTGGCACCAAGAGGGATTTTCAGAGTCCCATATTGGATACCTTCTGACGCTTCGGTGACCCGGCGATGAATAATACCACTGTGCCAGCTCCTGCTGCTTCTAGGCTCGTCGTCTGTTTACTCTTCCGATCGCCCTCCTGTGCTCTTCTAGTGGACCCTGCTTTTCTCTTATTAATCATGACTCTGTGCCCGCACGTTCGCCTCCGGTTTCTAGATTATGAATAGTGACCCGAGTTTCGGCCGGGAGTCCTTGTGTCAGGAGCCGGTGGACCAAAATGGGGTGCTGACACCTGCTCCAACAGCAATTCCGTTGTCACCAGCGGCTTTCTTATCCGCGGATTCGACTATGCATACAATGCCATCGCTAACCTTGTCAATGCATCATCCAATCTATACTGTGCCACTACCGACAGCTCCTCCGGTCACGATTGCACAGGCTCCTATTCCCACTGCACACAAATTTCCGTTCCAAGCTCCACAACCCCAAATAAGCTTTTCTTACCCTGCTCCACCGCCTCTAAACATTCCTCCCACTAAACCGGGCACGCCTACTCAGGCTGCCCCTCCAGCTCTACAAATAAACATTCCTCCCGAAGCGGAGAATGAACAGGATAGGAGAATAAGGAGAATGGAGGAAACCATTCGAGCCCTCCAAGTAGGCAATCCCCGTTTCGATTTCGGTGACAGTGACTGGAATCTCTTTCCGGGCATGCGGCTGTCCCCTCAGATCAAAATTCTAGATTTCAAGAGATACGATGGGACCCGAGACCCTCGGCATCATCTCTGTCACTATCAGAGCAAAATGCTCTCATACTGGGATTACGAGGAATTCGTCATTCAGACTTTCCAAGACAGTCTTACGGGATTGGCGCTAGATTGGTTTATGACCCTGAAAGCCGGCGACGTCCCTACATGGACATATCTGTCTTAGAAGTTCCTCGACCAATATCGATTTTGTGCGGAGACACCCCCTACTCTTCTCGATCTCAACATGACAGAGATGAGAGAGGGTCAAGCTTTCGAAGCATACGCAACGGAGTGGAGGGGAAAAGCGGCAAAGCACATTCCTCCAATCACTGAGCGACAGCAAGTTCAGCTGTTTCACTCCACGCTTAAGGGCGCAAATTACTCACATCTCCAAGCTCATACCTCCTCTTTCTCGGACCTGATCGAGGCAGGAAAGAAGTTAGACATGGGTGTTAAACTAGGGAGAATTGAAGGCCCATCGAGGAAAAAGGACGGAGAGACATCGAAGAAGCAAACTGCTGGGACCTCCAGAAGAGGCAAAGATGTGACTATTGGCATCGTTAATTCTGGACATCAGGCGTCACAGCCGATTTCGGTGGACTACACCCCTGCATTGTAGACTTCTCAGGCATATGCACAACCCGTGCATTATGTGCAACCCTACCAAGCGCCACAGGCTTATTTCTCGACCCCGCCAACTGTTATCCAGTCGCAACCTCCGCAACAACATGCTTCTGCTCAGGCTCAACAAGGTAGACCCCCGGCTTCGAGATCTCCTCAACCGGTTCAACGTGCTCTAACCCCGAGAGCTCAACCGAGTAGTGATGCTCAACCGCGTCCGCGCAAGCAGTACACCACTTTACTAGCTGCCTCCTCTCACACATTCAGGCAGCTTCTTGCAGGCAACAAGATCAAAACAGAGGTGCCCGATCCCCATTTCGATCCTTCCATGCAAAACCAAAATCTGCGCTGTGAGTTTCACCAGGGTGCTCCTGGTCACACTCTGGATACTTGTTGGAGACTTCGGGACAAAATTCAAGAGATGATCGACACAAGACAGATCTCCTTTAATGAAGTGCAGCCACCGAATGTCCGCGCAAACCCTCTCCCCGATCATGGATCAGGTTCAGGACCTTCTGTCAACATGATTAGTATCGCTGCTATCGAAGATGAAGAACGCAGAAGACTTCAATTCCGTTCGTCATCAACTATGCTCCGGCAGAAGTTGCATTTGCTGCCGTCCCATTCGTTATCGAAGTTCTTGCAAAGGAGCCATACCAGGATAGCCGAGTTCCTTGGACATATGAGGGTGAGGTTGCCAATGCATAACTAGAAATGAGCGCGATGGGCATCACGCGCTCAGGATGAGTTTATCAGGGTTTAGAGCCTGTTGACGAAGGGAAGGCCCCTATTATCGCGTTCTCAACCGTTCCAGAAGCCGTGCGACTCCCTACAAAGAAGGTCATTGATCAGGAAGCCGAAGCTTTCATGAAGATGATCAAGGCAAGCGAGTACAAAGTGGTGGAGCAAATGGGCAAGTCACCAGCCCACATCTCGCTACTTGCATTGCTTTTGAGCTCCGAGCCGCATCTGAATGCTTTGTTGAAAGTCCCCACTACGGCACAAGACCCGAAAGATATTGCACCGGATAGGATCGAGGAGACTGTGAACTCCATCTTCTCGAATCAGATCTCCTTTGTTGATGATGAGCTTCCATCAGAAGATCAGGGACACTTGCGGGCATTGCACATAGTCTACAAGTGCAACAATCACGTCGTTGGTTGAGTCATGATCGACAACGGCTCTGCTCTCAACGTTTGCCCCGTCTCCACGTTGAAACAGATGAACGTGGATATGAGTCGCATCTGTGCAAGCAAGACCACTATTTGAGCCTTTGATGGCTCTAGGAGAGAAGTGAATGGAGAAATCGACCTCCTAATCGATGTGGGTCCTTGCTCATTCTTTGTCACCTTTTAGATCCTTGAGATACCTAATGCTTTTCAGCCTCTTGCTCGGGAGGCCATGGTTTCACGCCGCCGGTGCTGTTTCTTCATCGCTGCACCAGAAGCTGAAGTTCTTTGTCGAAGGCAAGCTCATCACTATCAACGGGGAGGAAGAGTACGCAGTCTACAAAGAGACAGCCGTCCCTTACATCAGCATTGGAGAAGCTCAGAATCTTCCCTTTCACTCTTTTGATACGATCTCCGTAATCCGAGACTACGGAGAAGTCAGTCCATCACGGACCGATCGCATGATTGGAAAGGTTCTCTTGAAGAACAATTACGTCCCCGGAACTGGACTTGGGGCACGTGCACAGGTAATCCTCCGACCGATTGAAGTGGAGGAATATCGCAATAGGAGGAGACTCGGTTTTCGCCCTTCCTGCCATGAGATCGTGCAGGCTCATCGTGGAAAGCATCTCCACCACCTTGCTGCACATTACGGAAAGCTCTCCAAGGGCATTCCGGTTCCACCGCTCTCACACTTTTTTCCCGCAGCACCACTGATCATGGAAGGCACCTTCGACAGCCCATCCACTAAATCAGAGGACTCCTCCTCGGATGCAGTTGAAGCGTTTTTGGCTTTGCAAGCCATATATGCTGTCACTGAGGAGACATCTTCCAGGGTTCATATCCGCCCTGTACGGGAGGATGAGGAGCTTACCAACTGGACTTCAGTTCTGCTCTACTCAGCCAAAGTTGTCGATGTGTAAGATCATCTTTATATATAATGCTACCTGTATGTCGGCAACGCCATAAGCCACATAACAGAAGAGGGGTTTTTGTTATGGCTTATTAATAAAATCCCTACATGCTTTTTGAATTTCTGTGTCTAAATTCTCTCTCTCGCACTTACTTCTAGCACCTTTAATTTCTAAAACAATTCGCTTTCGTGTCCAGGCTCCAATCGAATCCAAATCACCGATGCAACGATTTGAATTCATTCGAAACACACCTCGAAAAGTCCCTACCCATATACTTTGGGGAAGGACTTGAAGAGGACAGTCGCGTGCTCGAGATAGAAGAGAGTTTATGACGCAACAGAACCTATATTGCGATCTGTTGATTCGCGCACGAATACCAGACAACAACCTTCTATTACCTGTTGATTCTACGAATACTAGGAATAGGCATCAAACTCGAAAACAAATCCGAGATTGGAAGAAGGAGCACGGTAGCTCCACAACTTTATTGATAAATCCGAAATTCAACCCCTCAACCCTAGGGTTGTACAAAGCGTAAATAGGTCTTTAAAACGCTTAAATTGCACAAAAAACATAAACTTTCCTAAAATTATAAAAACGTCCTAAATAACATAAATTGCCTATTTGAGGCCCTACAGAAGAACAACGCATCCTAAGGATCGGGATGGGTCTCAACCCCGCACAGAGAGCCCGAATGATCGATTTCTTGACAGAATATCAAGAGGTCTTTGCTTGGTCTTACACCGACATGCCAGGCTTAGACCCTTCAATCGTAAAGCATTTCCTCCCTCTCAACACTGAAAGATTTCCGCCCAAACACCAACACTTATGGCATCAAAGAGCTGATCTTCTTCTCCGCATTAAAGAGGAGGTCGTCAAGCAGGTGGATGCGAGATTCTTGGAGGTATGCAATTACTCTGAATGGGTAGCGAACATTGTGTCAGTGGAAAAGAAGAACGGGAAAGTCAGAGTCTACATCGACTATCAAGACCTTAACAGGGCCAGTCTTAAGGATAACTTCTCGCTGCCCCACATCGACGTCTTGGTGGACAATACAGCACGCCACACACAATTCTCCTTCATGGAAGGCTTCTTCGGATACAATCAGATTCAGATGACTGAGGAGGATAAGATCAAAACGACGTTCATCACGATGTGGGGTACGTGTTGCTATAAGGTCATCCCTTTCAGTCTCAAAAACGTCGGAGCAACTTATCAGCAGGCAATGGTCACTCTCTTTCATGACATGATGCATAAAGAGATAGAGGTCTACGTCGACGACATGATTGCAAAGTCCAAAGAAGGTGAAGATCATTTGGTCAACCTCAAGCGGCTAGTCAATCGTCTCAGGAAGTACAAGCTCCGACTCAACCCAGGGAAATGTACCTTCGGCGTCAAGTCAGGGAAATTGATAGGGTTTGTAGTTAGCGAGAAGGGTATTGAGGTCGACCCCGATAAGGTCAAGGCGATCATGGAACTGCTCCCTCCATCAATAGTGCGCGAAGTAGGGAGCTTCCTAGGACGGCTGAATTACATCACGCGTTTCATTGTAAATTTAACAGACAAGTGCCAACCACTCTTCCGTCTACTTCGCAAAAATGCAGCGGTCGAATGGGATGACGAGTGTTAGAAAGCTTTCGATACAGTCAAGGCATACCTGGTTCAGCCGCCGGTGTTGGTTCCACCTTCACCGGATCGTCCTCTCATTCTGTACTTGACGGTACGCCGACAATCCATCGGATGCATGTTAGGGCAAAAGGGCGATTCCTCTCACGCAGAGCAAGCAATTTATTATTTAAGCAAAAATTTCACTGAAGGGGAGTCCAACTACCCTGAGATAGAGAATATGTGTTGCGCACTTGTGTGGGTCATGCAAACACTCCGGCAATACACTCTCTACCATACTATTCGCCTATTGTCAAAGGCAGATCCGTTGAACTATCTACTCGGCAGTCCATCCTTCATGAGGAACGTAGCCAAATGGCGTTGCCAGCTGATGGAATACGACATCGAGTACGTATCACGCACATCAGTGAAGGACCAAGCAATTGCAGATCATCTAGCAGAGTTTCCGATCGAGGATGACACACCAATCAACTCTGACTTTCCAGACGAAAGGATCCTCCAAGTGAGCGATAAGGAAGAGACTCTAAGATGGAAGATGTACTTTGACGGCGCAGTCAATTCCACCGGGTCTGGTATTGGCGCAGTGCTGATATCCCCTGAAGGGCGTCATTTCCCTGTTGCAGCGAAGATTGATTGCCCTTGCACCAACAACATAGCCGAATACGAAGCTTGTATCCTCAGTTTACAGGTGGCGATCGACTTCAAAGTCAAGGAGCTAAAAGTGTTTGGCGATTCTATGCTCACGATCTTCCAGACGCTCAATTAACCCTTAAGTCATTTACGTACACACCACGCATGAAGAACAAGTTCGCAGATGCACTTGCGACGCTCGCATCCATGGTGAGCATTACGAAGGAGAATCTCATTGAGCCCCTCGAGTTTGAGATTGCTCAGGGCCCTGCCCATTGCGATGTAATCGATGTTGTTGACGGCAAATCGTGGTACGCAGACATCAAGCACTTGCAGCAAACAGGTCAATTCCAAGCGTTCATCGATCGTCATGACCGGAGGACTCTCCGACGCATTGCAGCACACTTTTTCCTGAGTGGCGAGACTCTTTACTGCCGTTCATTTGATGCTACACTACTTCGGTGTGTCGACGAGAACGAGGCACAACACCTCATGGAAGAAGTGCACGAGGGAAACTGTGGACCTCACATGAACGGGCTCATGCTAGCAAAGAAGCTCATGCGACTCGGGTACTTCTGGTCTACCATGGAGACTGACTGTGTCAAGCATGTCAGGCCCTGCCACTTGTGTCAAGTCTACGCGAATCAGATCAGAGCACCACCCAATGAGCTGCATCCAATGGCAGCTCCATGGCCCTTTTCAACGTGGGGCATGGACGTGATCAGTCCTGTCAACCCCAAAGCATCCAATGGACACTTGTTCATATTGGTGGCTATCGATTACTTCACTAAATGGATCGAAGTTATCACTCTTGCGTCGGTCACTGCAAAGGCCGTGGCTCGCTTCCTCAAACGCGACATCATTGCGCGGTACGGAGTCCCTGCAACTCTCATCACCGACAATGCGAAGAACTTGAATAATAAGCTCATTGACGAGCTCTGTGCACAGTTCAGAATCCAACATCGCAATTCCTCTCCGTATCGTCCACAAATGAATGGTGCGGTAGAGGCAGCGAACAAGAACATAAAGAAAATCATCGAAAAAATGACGGTGAATTACAAGGACTGGCACGCGATGCTCCCGTTCGTACTCTTGGCGTATCGGACTTCTATCCGCTCGTCTACCGGGGCAACCTGGTATTCTTTGGTCTACGGCATGGAAGTAATTCTTCCAGTCGAAGTGGAGATTCCCTCCATGAGGGTTCTTGCCGAGTCCAAACTCAAGGAAGCAGAATGGGCGAAGCAACGCTACAAACAGCTTAATCTCATCGACGAGAAGTGGCTCACAGCACTTTGCCACGGTCAGTGCTATCAGCAAAGAATGGCCCGAGTATTTAACAAGAAAGTTCGCCCCCGCGAATTCAGCCCCGGCGACCTCATCTTGCGAAAAGTCTTGCACATCGCCCCAGATTCTAGGGGCAAGTTTGCTTACAAGTACGACGGTCCCTTCATCGTTAAAGAAGTCTTTGACGGAGGGGCAATCATTCTCAATGATATGGACGGGAACGAGAACGCTCTTCCAGTCAATGCTGATGCTCTTAAGAAATACTATCTGTGATGGTGTTTCTCTCATCCCACTGCGGGTGTTTTCTCAAATGCACGTTACATTTTATCTTTCTTCGCATGTACAGTCCCCAACACTTTTAATTTCGCTAACTCATGTACTCCCCTCTTCTGCTCTTTCCCTTTCTCTGAACTTTTCCTGAGAGAAAAAGAATGAATTTCTCGCTAGATTGAAAACCTCTTTGAGGCGGCCTAGGCAAAAAATAGGGAATGAGGGGCACGGTTTAAAATCCCGCAAAAGGGAACCGTGGCAAAAGGAGAGCATGAAATGAAATCCTTGCTAGATCGAAAACCCGCAAAGGGCGGTCTAGGCAAAAGTTAGAGGAACCAAGAGGTGCGATCAGACCCAATACGGGCAGACGCAGCAAAAGGTGTGCTCTTAATGAGGAAAATGTTAAACAAAACACTCCGCTAGGTCGTCACGCGTCTTGCGACCTAGGCAAAAATTAGGGGACCATCGGCAGCTCAACCACGAAATGACAGCTACACTCAGCGTGCAGCGGCAACAAGTAGTGGTTTGGCAATCGTCGATGCAAGCAAACTCTCTTTGACTCTCAGAGCATTAGACACATTTCGACATGCAGTCGAATCCTTGTATCCTTGATTTGGAGGATCCCAAAGATTCCCCCCCCTCCTTTTACCTTTATGCAAATTCTACAGGTCATGCATGTTCAGTAAAAAGCCTTTCTTGTCAAGTCACAAATCTAGCGGGATACGACCCTCCCTTTAAATGGTCATCAAGTTCAAATCCCCAAAGCATTATTATTCAGACTTCTTTGCACATCTTCATTATGGCTGTAGAGTAGGACTGACAACCACTGTTAGCTCCCATGGTTCTATATGCAAGAACGAGGATGTGAACCCCGAAAGGAGCCTTTCTTTGATGAATGCATGTCTGCCTTATGCCAAGGACCACAGCCAAAATCCGAGGAGAAATCTTCAGGATAGCACTCCATGCACTCAGTGACATCACAATCAGTTGGCAAGCAACGAAGCATTCTGCTACCACATCGATTGCAGTACAGACAAGCTCAGTGATGGAGGAATCACAATGATTCCTTCCCCACCTCATGCAACCCCTCAGCATTTGCACCTTTTTGTTTCCGCAATGCACTTTTCAATTGACGTGCCCCTTCTCAGGAAATGCAGTGCACCATTTTATTTCCGCAATGCACTTTTCAATTGGCGTGCACCTTCTCAGGAATGCAGTGCACCCTTTTATTTCCGCAATGCACTTTTCAATTGTCGTGCACCTTCTCAGGAATGCAGTGCACCTTTTGATTTCCGCAATGCACTTTTCAATTGGCGTGCACCTTCTCAGGAATGCAGTGCAACTTTCATTCTGCAATGCACTTTTCAATTGGCGTGCACTTTCTCAGAAATGCAATGCACCTTTTCATTGTCGCAATGCACTTTTCAATTGGCGTGCACCTTCTCAGGAATGCAGTGCACCTTTTCATTATCGCAATGCACTTTTCAATTGGCGTGCACCTTCTCAGGAATGCAGTGCACCTTTTCATTCTGCAATGCACTTTTCAATTGGCGTGCACCTTTTCAGGAATGCAGGGCACCTTTTCATTATCGCAATGCACTTCTCAATTGGTGTGCACCTTCTCAGGAACGCAGTGCACCTTGCAACCCACCGGGCAAGCACCCGTGCACCTTGCAAACCTGCCGAGCAAGCGCTCGTGCACCCCGCAAGTCCATTAGGTAGGCGCCTTTGAACCATGTAGCTCATTCAATATGCGACCCGTGCATATTGCAAACCCTCGGGCAAGCGTCCGTGCATTAGGCAACTTTATGGGCAAGCGCCCATGCCTTTTGCCCTGAAAACCTTAGCGGACATTCGCAATTTGACAAAACAGATGGCAAAACCCTTCTTACTTTCCCGAGTAACCTCCGAGGAGCAGAAATGGCCATTTTCCGTGGAAATGCATATTCGGAGGTCCTTTCTACAGAAACTTGACGCCGAATGCCTACCCTAGACAGTGCTAGCCTTTCCTAGGCTCAACGTGGAATCGTCGAAATGAATCACACAACTCATCTAGACCTCCCGAGCAGTGCTTTAGAGGTCATAGATGTACTTTTCAAGTCCTTAGAGGTATGATCTCGACAAACAGAGATTACAGTGATCTCCGGAGTGCCCAAGCAACTTAGAAAGCATTTCTAAGAAATTCAGTTTCGGCCTCCTTGGACGTCTCCGGCTCCACGTTTGCATTACCGACTTAAGGGTTAATTGTTCACGTTGTTTGACAATTTATGTCAAAATGATCAACGTGAAATGCAGACACAAGACATGCTGCCAGAAGCGGTTAACTTCGCTCTGGTCACCTATAATGAGCAAAAAACGGCTTTCGAGCCTCATACAGACATTTGGCAATTTTCCACAAAAAATGCCAATCTTGGGCTCATTAAATCCGTTTTCTCGTGTATATTGGTAATTTGACGTTCAATTCGAACCGCAAGCTTCGAATGCACAACCAATCGAGACCCGAGCTTTCTCCCGGTTTCTCATCTTCGGCCGTGGGACCCACGGGCTGCCCAAGATGAGCCGCCCCTTGCCCTAGAAGTTTCGACTTCTTCTTCTTCATTGTAAGAAGCCAACTTGCTCACTTAGCCCAAAATATCAAGAAGAGTTTGAAGACAACATTCAAGCTTTCATCAATGCTCTTGGCTCTACCACATGAAGGATACTTGGCTCACATTCATCCTCATCTTCATTAAGTGGCCGAAATTTGCTAAGCATGGGGGTTAAGAGCACTTGCTTTTGTTAATTGTGTCATTAGCTTTGTCTATAAAATGTCCAAAAGTGATTAAGTTAATCACTTCTCTTCTTGCACACTTTCTCCAAGCTTTCTCCCTCAAGAAAAGCTCTCAACTCCATAGCCAAAACCAGCAAGCTTCAACACTTCAAAACCAAGAGAGAAAAACCGAAGAAAACCTGAAGAAAGCTTTGAGTCCTTAAGTTGGAAGTCGATGATCATCATCCCGACTTAAGTTAAAAAATTCTCAAATTCCATGGAGAACATGTTTTCAGGTGTATTTTAGGCTTTGAAGTTCATCCCGTGCTCTCGGGTGAATAGCGACAATCACTAGCCGCACGCCTGCCGCACACCTGACGTCCTCCCACGCGCCCAGCCGTGTGCCTGACGCTCTCCAACGTCCGTTGCCACACGTTCCAACATCTGAACGTCCATCCAAGCATACCTGAACGTCCTTTTGAGGATTCCACGAAGTCACCCGACTCTCAAACTCTTCCCCGACTCTTTCCTCGTATCCCGAGGCTAAGTAGAACATTATCGACTTAGAGGAGTTAGGGCCTTTTATATTTTTGCATGGCTATGGAGTGATATGGAGTATATGACATATTCCATATGCAAGATTTAATTTTTATGCGTTTTTATGTTATATTATGCATGCTTATCATCATACATCGTGCAAGAATGTTGGGAAATGTTTGGATCATCACTCGGAAAACCATCCCGACCCAAAACAAGCAAAAGAGCTCTCGGGTTTGCTTCAAGAAGAGGTAACTGAGACTTGGCTTGCTTTTCTCGGGTTAAGAACGGCCTTCTTAGCTCGATCCAAGTTTGATTCCCAAGTTTGATTCCCAAGTTTTCTCGTGTTTTCTTACATGCATGAAGTCAGTATTGTTTTATTGATTCCTTAAATAATATGTTTGTGCATGTTTGCATGTTCGAATGCGTTATTCAAATCATGGCAATACCGACATTAGTTTAATCGTGTCATTTATCGTGTTTGCCGCTTGAGCATGCGATAAATGATTCGAAATGAGACGGGGAAAACTCGTGGAACCCTATTCGGGCCATGGGACCTCTCGACTCTCTCTCCAAGGAGTAGTGGCCAAGAGCTTCATGGGCTTATTCGGGTTGCACGAGGCTTCCTCTTCCCATTTTAAGTCGTTCTCGGCTTTTGTGTAATTTGCAATTTATATTATCGTCGCAATATCGCATGAAAATGTATTTTTAAAACAAAAACATGCATGGATTCGGGTATCGATGACTCATTCGGGTCCATTCGATTACGAGGGTAATTTCGGTCATTGGACCAAACTATCTTTGATCCTTATGGAATCGTCTTGGTCGTCGAGTCACGAATCGTTTTCATAATTAATGCATTTGGCACAACCCTTAAGCATTAATTTCACGAACGGGGTAATTGAGACGCTCGCACGGTTAATTCATTCAATTTAAACAACTTTGCATGAACTGGACATTAATTTGTAACTCGCATCGACGAATTACAAAACGGTGTTAATGCCCTTTTCAAAACCCTCATACTTTCAAATCCGTATTGTGTTGTTTTCCTTTTCTGAAAATAAATTTTCAAATCAAGGGCAAGAACATTATTTTGTGATTTGGCGACATCCTAGCGCAGTTTAAGGTGTCAGTTGGGTATTCTGTATCAAAAAAATAATTACCTGACTAATCATTTCATTCGATCTAACCAAATGCTAGAAGATGGTTAGGTGGAACTCTAGGTTCCAAATCTATAGTCAAAACACGAGTTGGGTTAATTCAGTGGTAATTCAGTGTCACAACACCGAATCACTGTAAAAGCAATCCACATACACGAAACTTGACTACGGACACCCAACATGTCAGGTTCTCAAACCAAAGCCGAATACTAAAACATTGGCACGCGTTTGTTGGTCTAGGGTAGGATTTGCATGCCAAAATGCCCTGGATTAATAAACTTGTTAATCCACGTACATTCGGTGAATACAAACACATTGTCTGTTATTTACCTAGTGCTAGTTATCTTTCCGTACCTGTTTGCCATGCGGGTCGAGCCTGATCCCTAGGCCAAATAATATTATGGTTCAATGCCCTAATCATCGATCACAGTGTTCAACGCCCTAATCAACACTCACAGGGTCCAACTCCCTATTCAGTGAGAGCGCTTGAATTTCAATTTTTCAGTGTTTCCCTAAACTCAAGGTGAGTTAGAGCGGAATAATAATCGAACGCGAGTCGACTGGAATTCGGCCACTTGTAATTTGTATTTATTATTTTCGAGAGCATTGTAAGGATTTTATTCTGTACATTCATTCTGTAAGAATTCCAGTCGGTAAGCGAACGGTCCTAGAGTCGAATTAATCGAATCGGTCTAATGCTTGCCCAAAGAAAAGTAAACCTAAGAACTCGCGGTTATGGTTCATGCAGGGATTCAACCTCTGTGGTTCGATGAACTTTAATGCAAGATTGTAAACCAATTCCCTGATACACGAGATTACTTCTCTCTCGGCTTGTCCACCGACATCGTTTAGTTCACCGAATCTCCGGTGTCAAAACGTGCGAGCCGAGTGCAACTTAATTCATGCTGTAAATAATAAAACATGCAAGCCTAGCAAACCAGAGTACCGAAAGGGCGTGCGGGATATAGACCCGTACGTAACATGAACCCCCGAACACGGACTTTCTGGTTCCGCACAGACCAATGCCTGAACAATAACTAGGTGTTCCATGCCCCTAGATCCCGGGTAACTTATCGGCCCTCGACTTTCGGGTGGTAAAATGATTAGTGGCGACTCCTTCTCACGCATGTCTGTCACGCGTTCCCACATGAAGGTGGACACTCCCCAAGCCGCGCGATCCAAAAGCGGGGGATGCGGGCCCCGAGGAGAGTCCACATTCGGGTCTGTACATCGGGAAACTGAAATGGTTTTTGCTATCTGTTTTGCCCAATTGCGTCTGTCCGCGGGAGTTTTTAGGGCAATACAGAATCAACTTCATTTGCCGTTATTCCGTCAGCCCGGTCTCCGATTATGCAATTCCAAAGAGGGGTATGCTTGTTTTGTCACTTGGAAGTCATTTGAAGTGTCTGTGTGGCTTCCAAGAGACGATCTGAAGCACTACTCATGCTCTGTATGCTTGTGGGGCATGGTCGAATCTGACATTTGGAATTAACTTTTCTCTGAGAAACCGGCATTTTTGGACTTCCATTGGAAAGTTGTCTGTATACAGAAAGTTGTTCTGTATAGAGCAGATGATTTGCGAAATGCGTTTGAAGACACTTTTCATTTGTTTGGCAATGATGTGGAATTTTGAAGTCCAATATTGGCTATCTTCCGATGGTCGAGCGAACTATCGGAAAATAGGACTGTCCACGTGGTATATTGAAAATACCAATTTTGGATGTTGTTGAGCTCTTTAGTCACTCTATTGCCTTTTGGTGACCCATGGAGTCCTTCTGTCGTATGCACATGTCATCCGCTTGATTCTGCTTACTTGAGGATGAATAGTGATTTCTCGCTCTGTCGAGCCGTTTTCCGTGATAATACTCAAGTCGTGGCTTGGATCACTGTTGATATGTATTGTTTGACTTGATGAGCCAAAATGGGTGCTGACAGCTTGCCCCTCTTTGACTGTGTGCTCGAATAGAGGATGCAGCCAAAGACTTTCAGAAGCACCCCAGTTTGATAGCAATGATCAACATGGAACTTCCAATGACAGTTTTCTCCCTCTTGCTTTGGATATGTGGGATGTTGTGCCTAACATAAAGATAAAAGAAGCGAGATGAGATGTGAATAAGCTTGGCAGCAAACAAGTAGAGTGCATGTGTAAAGGAAATTGCTCAGTTGATGGAAAATGCCTTGTTTAATCAGAAATGCAGTGTGCAAAGTCTAACGAAAAGTGTAATGCTTGAGGAAAAAAATGCATTGCTTAAAGAAAAGTGCGTTTGCTCTATGAAAAGGTGTGCTTGATTAAAGAAAGGTGCATTTGCTTAGTGAAAAGATGTGTGCTTAATGAAAATGTGCTTGCATAAAGAAAAGTGCTTGCATAATGGAAAGTGCTTGCATAAAGAAAGGTGCTTGCATAAAGAAAGGTGCTTGCATAAAGAAATGTGCTTGCATAATGGAAAGTGCTTGCATAAAGAAAGTGCTTGCATAATGAAAAGTGTGGTTGCAAGAGGCAAGGGCGCCTGCCTGGCGAGTTGCGGGGTGCACGAGCTCTTGCTCGGCGAGTTTGCAATATGCACGGGCGCATTGCCCTGTGGATTGCGGGTACTCGAGCGCTTGCTCAGCGGGTTTTGCAAGAAACACAGGCGCTTACTCAGTGGACTTGCAGGAAGCACGGGCGCTTGCCCAGCAGATTTGCAAGAACACGGCGCTTACCCGGTGGACTTGCGGGGTGCTCGAGTGATTGCTCGGCGGGTTTGCAAGATGCACGGGCGCCTGCCGGATGAGCTGCATGATGCATTGCATAATGAAAAGGTGCATGCTTAATGAAAAGGTACTTGCTTAATGAAAATGTGCTTGCTTAATGAAAATATGCATGCTTAATGAAAAGGTGCATGCTTAATGAAAATGTGTGTGCTTAATGAAAATGTGCTTGCTTAATGAAAATGTGCTTGCTTAATAAAAAAGGTGCTTGCTTAATGAAAATGTGCTTGCTTAATGAAAATGTGCTTGCTTAATAAATATGTGCTTGCTTAATGAAAATGTGCTTGCTTAATAAATATGTGCGGAGCAGAGGTGCATGGGTGCTTGCCCGGTAGATTTACAAGAGGCACGGGTGCTTGCCCGCCGAACTTGCGTGGCTTATTGCTTTGCCAGAGGGCTGTCTTGCTGCTGCAAGACTCGAGCTCTAGGGAGGAGCGTCTACGTACCCCACTGAGTAGGGGATCATAGTCTGCCGTAGTTCTTGTCGCTTGTAGTACCTGTGATCCTGGCATTACTAATAAATCACGTGAGAAATACTAACACGAGATAGATATAGGTAAGTATGAAAATATTGTTGCAACACGCAGATCTTCAGTTTCGGGTCACCTAAGCAACCCGTGAAGAATTTTGCTTTGACAGTGCAGATGGACCCCGTTCTCGGAGGCCTAGATACAAGGCCTCCAGGGACTCCCGTTAGCCATGCATGGGCATATCGAGACTTTCCCGATGATGCCTTAACAGTTCTATCGTTTGTTCGACACACCCATCGATTTTGGACCCTTGTCATCAGGGTACCGTAGGGCGGCTGCATTTGTAATCAGCATGGGAGTTTCTGTCCGAAATGGTCAAACCTCGGTCTAATCATATCCAGAGTGCTATGACCAACCCCGGAAAGGAATGTCAATGATTTTGGCTTTGTGATAGCCAATTGACGAGTGGCTATGACCCATTTGGAATTATGTAATGACAAAGAGACAAGAGAAAGCTTGGGAAACGCCTTGCCCCAGGCTAAAAGGATACACGGGTTCACGCCTGCATCGAGATATACCCCCACTTTCTTTTGTCCTTGTGTAGCGCTAACTGTCGAAGAACTGCTCGGATAGCATGCTCTGTTGCCCATTATTCACGAAGAAGATTATGCTTTGGTTGGTTGAGTAGAACAGGAGAGTCGATCGGGGATCATGTCGGAGTAGATAATATGGCCACTTCCATTGGGATCCTTGGTTTGCGCAGTGTGTGAGGGACAAAGGGGACAAATTGTTTTATCATTCTTTCATTTTACTCCTTTTACTACAATCACCCACCTCGAGGCCGCACCTTTCAACCTAAAGGGGATGAGCTCTCCTTTTGCCACGATTGCCCACAAAGGGGTTTCCGATCGTGCCTCACTTTTGCCCTAGCTTTTGCCTAGGCCGCCCCTCAAAAGGGGTTTTCAACCTAGCGGACTTGATTCTTTTATCTCTCATGCTTGCATGGGTAAAGAGTTCGAAGGATTTGACCTCCGAGTGTATTATGTTATGTCTCCATCAGGGAGTTGTGTCTGCTGCTCCTCTTTTTGTCGAGGTTTGTTGATTTTTTCGAATTGGCGGTGCTAGAGTTTTAAACCTCGGCGATGCCTTCTTTTGTTTGTTGGCGGGTTTTTCCCGCTTCTTTTTCTCTCTCTCTTCATTGGCGAGCTTTTCCCGCTTCTTTTCGCTTTTTTTTTTTGTCTTGCAGCTGGGGCTTGTTTTGTTCCCCTTGAATTTGCCTGTGGCCGGCGTGTTTCTATGAAGAATGACAAGGAAGATGATATATCAGGCGATTATGCGGTGGCATATGCGGTAAGAAATATGGGGTGGTCCCATGGGAAAATCCATTTTTCTTCCGCCCGCGACCCATGGGGTGCCATGTGCAGATGACATCGGTTTCCAAAAACCTGGTCATTACCACCCTAGAGTAGTTAGACCATGACTGGGGACCGAATAGGCGTATATTCCCGGTTTTACGTGGGCATGCGCTGCCATCCTAGGGAGGGCTCGAAGAGCAGAGTCCCATGAGGACAAGCGAGTCGAACAAGTCCGACAGAACCAACAGGGCATCATTGGGACTGTATTAATGCTCTTTAAAGGGTTCGTTCATGCCAGGAGCTTATTTGGGAATGCATTTTAAATGAGAGTGTCAGCACCCCATTTTGGCCCACCGACTTCCCACGCGAGGATCCCCCGACCGAAGCCCGGGGCACTATTCATCACTCGGCAATCGAAAGCCAATAGGCGGGCACGAGGTCATGAACAATAAGAGAAGAGCACGGTCCACTGAGAAAGGCGGAAGAGAGCAGTCAGAAGAACAGACGAACGAGGAATCCCGAAAACGACAGAGCTGGCACTGTGGCACTATTCATCACCGAGCCACCGAAGCACCGAAAGGTGCCCAATATGGGGCTTCAAAAATCCCCCTCAGTGCCAAAGTGACCAACGAGACGTCCGGGCGCATTTCCGGAGCATCCTGCTTAAGCCGGGACACCCCGATCCCCCACGGACGCCTTTTCTGACAGAGCTCCCGGGGGTCGCTCCACTGATAAGCAAACGGCCCCTCAAAACGGGCCTACAGGCACCCAGGGACCACCAGGGCCGGGGAACGAGCTTCAGACAACCTTCTGGAACTCGGCTCGGTCTCCCGAAGTATGTTTCAGTGGTCGCGAACGCCTCCCGGCGAGCCTTCGGGTATTTCCACGGAAAGCAGAGACCACAACGATCTCTGAGTACCTCACAATAATCCCCAAGCACCTCGAGGCATTCAGGGCACACTGAGAAAATCCCGGTCAAAGTCCCTAGGTCCTCCCGGGGCAACGGTCCCCGACCGAGGACGACGGGCCAACGATCCCCCACGGGGCAAAAGGATCGCCAAAACGAATGCAGGGATGCACAAAGAACAATCGGGGATCGAGGGACGCTAAACACCACTCCGAACGTCCGAACAGGGCAAACCGACTCCCGAGGCGCCGAGTCGCCCGAATGTTCGTCCACACGACGCATGGCGATATTAGGCTCATTCGAATCCTCGTCATTCAAGCATTCCAAATCCATAAATTAATTGGACATCGGAGATCGGACGCGCGCTCAATCAAGTCTCAAGCATTTTTCGGCTTTTCTCTCAATCGAATGGGACCCACAACTCAGCCAAGCCAAGCCACCAAGCCGCGGCTCAACCCCAAGCCACGGCTCAAACCCTCAAGCCGTGGCTCAGCCGCAATAAGCCACGGCTTGCCCTATGGCCGGCGGCTCAATCCCTCCCCTCTTCCCTCCACCACACATTTTGAATTTCTCTCACATCCATCACCTCCCTCCATCCATCCATCACACCCATCACCCCTCTTGCTTCCCCTGCACACTATGTGACATCTTCCCCTCCCTAATCCCTCTCCAATTTCGGCAGCCCATGTTTAAGCCCTTTAACCGCACTTAACTTCACTTAATCACACCGTTAGAGCTCCCTATAAGTTCCCTTTCATCATTAGACTTAATCACTTTTTCATTCTCACTCTCTCTCAAGCCAACTTCTCTCTAAAATCCTCTCTACCTTCAGCCCTCATCCAAGTTCCGTCCAGCCCCTTACCAAGGCCGAAACCGGCCAAAACCGCCGGAAAACCACCCGGTATTCCGGTAACCACCCGACCCGACTCAAGCCAAAAATCACCAAACTTCCTAGCCTACATATTTTCCACCCCCTAAGTCCATTTCCGGGCTTAGATTTCCCATTTGAAGCCTCCAACACCGAGTTCTAGTCGCATGAAGAATCGGGTCTCCTAGGCGTTACCCGCGTGCACGGGACACCTCCACGCGTGCCATTTCTTCCCACGACTTCGGAGAGTCGTGCCATCCCGTTCAAAGGGTTCCTCACAACCCTCACCCTCTCTCGCGAAAAGGTGGTTACGATCCGAGGGCCGATCAACCGTGCACAACCTCTGTTCTACCCGTCCCTCCTTTACCGGGTCCATTTTTTTGTACCGACTTTGTCTCACTATTTCCGACTTGTTCAGGGTTTGGCACGTTCTGGATAGTCCATGTACATCTAGATCTATCTCTTAGGAGTCCAACGAACCCGACCTTGTACCGTGCCGTGGTCGGAGTGAGTGTGCCAAGCCATTTTCCTGAGACTGCCGCGGCTGTATCTCACCCGGGTCACTCACTGTCCGTGACTTCCAGCCGAGTCTAGCGACTCCCACGGCCACTTCCCCGACTCTTTTCCTCTTGCAACGAGGCTAGGTAACATCCCTTTTAACTTAGGAGAGTTAGGATCTTCGATATTTACTTACATGAGGTGTTAAACGTGCTTCAAAGGTCCGGGTTATATGAAAGTTCACGTTTTTTTTTCTTTCGGATCCGACGCCCCATGCATGCCATACAACGTCCCATGCTTATTTCTTTTTTATTTATCATGTCCATAAGTTGATGAACGTGCATCTCATGAGGGGAGACGACATGAGTCGGGGCGGAAGAGGACCCGGGTCACGGCCGAACCATGGAACCCACGGTCAAGCCTAGAGGGGGCAACCCGTGAGCCTCCATGATTCCTCCGAGGCTAGGGCGCCTCTTCTTTCTCGAAACTAGCCGGTCCCCGTTCCCGTTTGTCGTTATTTTGTCATGTACCACGTATAATATATTAACATGACGGGAAAAAGTTCGATTCGGGGTTGGAGAACCTTCCATTGGACTCGTGTGAGCCATGAGGGCTCACGGCCACTCTTGAAGAGATGTGGCCGAGAGCCCCCCTTGACTACACGGGTCCATGGGGGCTTCTCTCTTTCCGAGGGGGTTGGTTCCCGTGTTCCTCCGTTTCATTATCGCATGGGTCAACGTTATTCTTGGTTATTCCTATATATGCCTCGTTTGTGCATGATGACGTGTTCGTTTGCGCATTTATGATTGTGGCTATCTCGATTCGGTTGAAATTTGTAATATTACCGTATTCGATGTATTATGCATGTAAGAAATAATTAGAATCGGTGTGGGAGATCGCCCATAACTCGAGTCGGGTTGGGGAGGCCACTCGATTTATCCCTTTCGGGATTGGCCGAATGCTCCCGAACCCTTCCCGAGTCTAGGGTGACCTCCTTAGCCGTTTCGGGATCGTTTCTTGGAATTGAGTGTATTGATATTTTTATCGTTGGCTATGCGGGGATCACATGATGGACATGACGATTTTGGATCATTATCCATTAAATCTATAATACCCACGATATAAGGTCGCCCTCATCGAATAATTTCACAAACGGGAAAACGGAGCGCCTTATTCGGTTAATTGAATCATTCGGAATAAATAATTGGGTAAATTGGTCATTAACTTGTAAACGCATCGATGATTTACGGAACGGCGTAAATGCCCCTTTTCCACTAAAAAATTTCACAATTTCAAAATATCGAGACACGTAACACGAGGAGACTTGACGTCTAGCGACCTCAAATTTATACCCGAACATCGCAATTTTATCCAAGGGCATAATCATCATTCCGTGACTCACCGATACCCTAGGCGCTAGGAAGTCGGAAACACCTCGATCTATGGACGGAAGGGGCAACCCGTCCGGGTACAAGTCTCATTCACACGGCCCATTCCGTCCATTTTCGGTGTTTGTCTTCCTATCATAGATGTGGTGGGGAGTATTTTATTTCAGTTACAAGACACTAACAACCGGATTAATCGTACATTCGGCCTAATCAAACACTAGATAATGGATAGGCGGAATGATAGATTCCATCCTAGAGTCAAAACACGAGTTTGGATAATTCGGTGAAACCGTAGCGACACTTAACTGAATAAGAGTCCTAAAACAAATCCACACATATAGTTGGCTTAGAACCGTATCCTAGCCCACCCTCTATGTTGGCCTAGGTTAGATGCATTGTTTGCTAATCAACCCCGGTTAATAACTGATTAAATCACGTACATTCGACTTAATACACCACTTGTCTGTATCCACCGACGGTTGTCAGTTGTTGTCTGTATTGCGTCAGTTTTATCAGTTTTCTTCTGTTTTGTCCTTGCATATGATGATTTATCGCGGTTCGGGCCTGAACCCATAGGTCACGTGTTGCATGGGGTCTAACGCCCCCAAATCACCGAACACGAGGTCCAACGCCTCATAACTCACCGAGCGCGCGCAACCCGAGTGCGGAATGGGATCTAGTCTCGATTCACCGTCACACTCCGAATGCGGCCTATGTGGAAGGCGGATTTGGATTGAGCGCGTGAAGCGGGTTTAGATATCACCCGGGAGCTCGATCGGTCTATCGGATATAGTGAGAACCGACCGGTTCTTCCAAAGACCGTTGGATCGATCGGACCCGACCCCCGGCTCCTCGAGCCCGCGTTGCCTTAATTTATTTATCGGTTATTCAAAATACTCGGTAAGCCGGAGCGGAATATTGGCCCAATGCAAACCGATCGGGATCCATTTACTTATTCATTATACCTTGTAATTAGTTGAGAGAACATTGCGAGAATTTTATTTGTATATTCATTCATTCAATTGTAAGGATCCCCGATCGGAGAGTAAGAGGTCCGAGTGTCGAACCTGTCAAATTGGTCTATCGCCACCGAAGGGTGAGTAAGCCTGGGTACTCGTGGTTTCGGTTCACGCAGGGAATCTAAGATGGTGAACCGACTCCTCGATGCACAAGCCTACTCATCTTTCGGACTCTTGGCCCAATTTGGTCAATTCATCGAATTTACGGTGTCAAAACGAGCGAGTCGAGCGCAACTCTAAATCACGCAATAAATAAACAAAACGGCAAGCCCAGCAAACTAGAGTACCGAAAGGGCGTGCGGGATATAGGCCCGCATATAATAGAACCCCCGAATTCGGAATTTTCGGTTCCGCATGACCATTGCCTTAGCATTTAGGTGTACCCCGTACCCCTAGACCCGGGTAACTTGCCGGCCCTCGACCTTCGGGTCGTAAAATGGCAAGTGGCTACTCCTTCTCACGTGCGTCCGTCGCACGTCCCCGGGAAGGTGGACACTCCCAAGCCGCATTTGCTTAGGCGCGCGCATGCGTGCCCCGACGAGATTAAATTCGGGTGCGCACAGAGAGCAAAAGGGAGCTTAAGGAAGAGTGCAAGTGTTGCCCCAGCATATAGTCGGCGGCGACGGTGGAGGGCGGATGGAACCCATTCTCTGGTCGGAGCGCGATCATGTTGATGTCCCTTGTAACCGGGACTTGGTCATGCTCCATTCGTGACGCTGTCATCCACAGCTTCGGTGGAGAAAATATTAGGATCATTCCTCATGATATCGCTCATACGTTTTTAAATCTAAGTCCATTTTGGATTTTAAGATTGTCAGCACCCTATTTTGGTCCCCCGGCTCCAACAAATGACTTCCGATCAAAGCTCAAGTCACTATTCACGATCGGGAAACCGGAGGCGAACATGCTGGCACGAAGTCATGAATTACAGGAGATAAGCAAGGCCCACTAGAAAAGTACAGGAGGGCAATCGGAAGACTAAGCAGACTACGAGCCCCGAAGCAACAGGAGCTGGCACTGTGACATTATTCATTACCGGATCACCGAAGCGTCGGAAGGTGTCTAATATGGGACTCTAAAAATCCCTCTTGGTGCCAAAGTGACCAATGGCACATCCGAGCGCATTTCAGAAGCATCCTGCCTACGCCGGGGCACCCCCAAACTCTCACAAACGCCTTTCCTGACATGGCTCCCCGAGGCCCGATCCACGGACAAGTAAACAACACCCGGAAATGGGCCTGCACACACCCAAGGACCACCAGGACCATGGAACAAGTTTCAGATTGCCTTTTGAAATTCGTCTTGGTCTCCCGAGTGGGTCCCGACCCGGGAAAGGGGACCCCTCTCAAACGAGATCTAGCGCTCAGAGCTCATTCAGGGAAATGTTGACGTCCGAGCTTTGCACCACCCACTCTCAGCAAACCCTAGGGCCCAGGAAATCATATTGGCTCGGACCAAGCGGAGCATGCCGACCTCCAGAGTGACGTTTCAGTGGTCACGAATGCCTCTCGGCAAGTCTTCCGGGCGTATTTATGACAAACAGAGGCCACAACGATCTTCGAACACCTCAGGGCATTCGGGAAACACTGATGATACCCGGATCACGAGTCACTAGGTCACCTCCGGCTAATGGTCTTCGGTTGAGGACGACGATCAAATGATCCCACACGGAATAAAAAGCTCACTGAGACGAACACTACGATACACGAGGGAGCAATTGGAGGACGAGAACGGTCAACTCCACTCGGAGTGCCCAAACAGAGCAAAATCGACTCTCGAGGTGCCGAGACACCCGAATATTCGTTCAAATGAAATATGGCGATATTGGGCTCATTCAAATTCTCTTCGTGCAAACATTCCAAATCTATCAATTAATCGGACCTCAGGGATCATACGTGTGTTCAATCAAGTCTCGAGCTTCTCTCAGCTTTTCTCCTAGTCGAATGAGACCCACAGCTCAGCCAAGCAAAGCCTCCAAGCCACGGCTCAAACCCAAAGTCTCGGCTCCTACTCCAAGCCACGGCTCCGCCGCATCTAGCCATGGCTAGATCCCAATTCCGGCGGCTCAACCCCTCCATTCTTCCCTCCACCACACAATTCAAATATCTCTTAGTCACATCACCCATCCATCACTTCCCATCAACTTTCCCTTCCTTTCCCCACACTCAACATGACTATTTCCCCTCCCTAATCCCCTTGATATTTTCGGCAGCCGACACTTAATCCCCCGAAGCACATTTAGCTAGCCCTAATCACTTCATTAAGCTCTCTTATAAGTTCTCTAGCATCATTAACTCTAATGACTTCTTCAATTTCATCCTCTCTCAAGCCAACCTCTCTCTAAAACCCTCTCAACCTCCAGCCCATTCCCTCATCCCCGAACAAGCCATCTCGTGGCCGAAACCGACGGAAAACCACCCAATATTCCGAGCACCGCCCGACCCGACTTAAGCCGAACACAACCAAACTTCATATCCCACATATTTCCCACCCTCTAAGTCCATTCCCGTGCTCAGATTTTCCATTTGAAGCCCCCAACATCACATTCCAGCCACGAAGACCATCGAGTCTCGAGAACCCCGCCGGGCGCATCCAACTTCCTAGACGTGCCATTTCCCTCCACGACCTTGGCAAGTCGTGCCATCACGTTCAAAGGGTTCCTCATAATCCCCACTCTCCCCCGTGAAGAGGTGGTCACAGTCCGAAAGCCCTACAACCGTGCACAACCTCCATTCCACTTCTTTCTACTTATTGGGTTCCGTTACTTTTTACCGAGCTTTCTCTCACCGTTTCGGGTTTGTCCAGGCCTTGGCACGTTCGAGACTGTCCACGAATAGAATTGGTGTCTAGCGAGTACTCACATACTATGACTTGAGTCCGGGCCCAATTTGAGGCAGCTCGAGTCGAGACGCGCGAGTCCTTTTTAGACCTCTTCGTGTCACGCGATCTTTAATTTATATGTGAACTACACACGTTTTACCGATCAAGGGCATAATCGTCATTCCACGATTCACCGATATCCTTGGCATTAGGGAGTTGGAAACACCTCGATCTATGGGCGGAAAGAGGCGGCCCGTTCGGGTGCGAGTTTCATTCGTACGGCCCATTCTGTCCACTTTCGGTCTTTCTATCTCCCTATTGTAGATTCGGTGGTGGGCATCTTCACTTCTGTCACAAAACACAAAAATCAGATTAATCATGCATTTGGCTTAATCAAATGTTAGATAATGGATAGGCGGAATGCTAGATTCCGATCTAGAGCCAAAGATACGAGTTTGGCAAATTCGGTGAAACCGCAGTAACACCTCACTGAATAGAGTTCTAAAACAAATTCACACATTTAATTGGCCTAGAACCACATCCCAGCCCACCTCTTTGTTGGCCTAGGTTAGATACATTGTTTGCTAATCAACCCCGTTTAATAACTGATTAAGTCACGTACATTCGACTTAATATACAACTTGTCTGTATTTATCTATATTTGTCAGTTGTCTTCTGTTTTTCATCAGTTTTCTTCTGTTTTCCATTTGCTTTTGCTAATTTGTTGCGGTTCGGGTCCGAGCCCATAGGTTACGTGTTGCATGAGGCCCAATGCCCCAAATCACCGAACACGAGGTCCAATGCCTCCTGACTCACTGAGCGCGTGCAACCCGAGTGCGGAATGGGATCTAGCCTCGAGTCACCATCACACTCCAAATGTGGCCTATGTGGAAGGCAATTTGGATTGGATGTGTGAAACGTGTTTAGATATCACCCGGGAGCTCGATCGGTCCAACGGTTACAGTGGGAACTAATCGGTTCTCCTGCAAACCGTCAGTTCGATTGGACCCGACCCCCGGCTCTTCGAGCCCGCGTTGCCTTAATTTATTTATCGGTTATTCAAAACACACGGAGAGCCGGAGTGGAATATTGGCCCAATGCAAACCGATCAGGATCCATTTACTTATTCAGTCGTACTTTGTAATTATTCGAGAGAATATTGCGAGGATTTTATTTGTACATTCACTCATTCATTTGTAAGGATCCCCGATCGGCGAGCGAGAGGTCCGAGTATCGAATCGGTCAATTCGGTCTATTGCTACCAAGAGATGAGTAAGCTCGAATACTTGTGGTTTCGGTCCGCGCAGGGAATCGACCATCACGGTTCGATGAACTGTAATGCTAAGATAGTGAACCGATTCCTCGACGTACAAGCCTACTCATCTTTCGAATTATTGGCCCAACTTGATCAATTCATCAACTTTACGGTGTCAAAACGGGCGAGTCAAGTGCAACCCTAAATCACATGGTAAATAAACAAAACGGCAAGCCTAGCAAACTAGAGTACCGAAAGGGCGTGCAGGATATAGGCCCGCACGTAATAGAACCCCCGAATTCGGAATTTCCGGTTCCGTATGACCATTGCCTTAGTATTTAGGTGTAGCCCGTACCCCTAGACCCGGGCGACTCAACGGCCCTCGACCTACGGGTCTTAAACAGTAAGTGGCGACTCCTTCTCACGTGCGTATGTCGCACGTCCCCGGGAAGGTGGATACTCCCAAGCCGCGTTCCATAGGCTTCGCGCATGCGTGCCCCGACGAGATGAAATTCGGGTGCGCACAGCTTGGCGACTCTACTGGGGACATACTTAGTGGGTTCGGGCTTGATTCCGTTTGCCTATTTGCGTGTTTATTTATCGCTTTCCGTACTTTTATTTTTAAGCACATTTATTTCGCGCATTTACTTTACCCATTTGCATCGCATCATTCTAGTAGGTCTCTAGGTACCTTGTCCAAAATCCCACGGGCACCAAAATAGGAAGCTAGGTTAGTCAGAGGTTCCGAGTAAGGGAACGGATCGAGTCGGCTATGCCACTGAACCGGCCCCCAAAGACCCTCGCTCGATTTCAAGGAATTCACACCCTTGTATCAGGAGCCCCCATCCCTAGTTAGCGGTTCTCCCAATAGCACCGAAAACCATGCATATACAGGGACCGTCATGCTGGACCAATCTTTGCCTCCATACCGCCAACCGACCCCAAAGTCAAGTCGTTGAGTCGGCCCGTAGTTTTTTTTAGGACGGGCTTTTTGTTGTTTTCTTTGAGAAAGAGTGATGTATACTGTAAAGAACACGGTTATAGTTTATCTTTCCGCACTGCATGCATTATTTCCAAAACGACTTAGGACATTACATTGGTTTGATTCTTAAGACGTTGAGTCGACATCTCCTCCATTTAGGTAAGGATGGACCGCCCGGCTCCCAGCCTCAGGCTCGAAGCAATCACACCTCCTAGGCAAGAAATCATGCACATTTGGAGGACACTCCGCCCGGTGGATCGCGCCTTCATTCAAGGCATCATCGGAGACGTGGTTATGCTTACTGAAACTCCTGGTGGATTGGATCTTCCTAAGGACCGCCGCCGAATTCTAGGACCCCCAACATGCAGTGTTCAACTTCCAGGGAACAGAGTTGGCACCCACAATTGAGGAGTATACGGCGCTCATCCAGAGACCCACGCCCACCACCCAAGGCATCTTTGTGCCCAACCCGTTCGCAGTAATTCGAAGCCAACTCTCCACCCTCCTCGGCATACCCGTCCAAGAGGTCCACCAAGAACTTCATCAAGGATGGGATTACGGCGTCAGGATCGCATCGCTTTCAGACTAGACGCTTCTTCGTGCATTGACACCCTCGACGGGGTCCTACCAACGCGACGCGTGTCACGGGTTCCTGCTCTTGATCTTCGACACCCTCCTGTTCCCATATGCACCAAACCTCATTGACAGGGCTATAGCCCAAGTTGTCCTCCAAGCGGTGGGAGGCCATAGTTATGTGAAGGCTTTACTAGCGGAGACCGTTCGGTCTCTAGACTATGTCAGAGAGGTTTGGCGCGGCAGGAGGAGAAGATCCCCACACCTTCTACAAGTTTGGCTCCTCGCGCATATTCGCCCCTTTTGCTCATCACATCCTTTCTCCTACATTGCAGACGAGCGTTCGCTGATTGAGCGCCTGGTTCTGGTCTTTCCACCTCCCGAGCGCAGTTTCTCAAAATGGAGGCACTTTTGGTGCGAGTTGACACCGGCGCGGTTCCTATGGGTCGCTCGTTGGAATCCCGACGGCCCCATGATCACGGGGTGTCCCGGAATTATAGGAGTCCCTCTCCTCAGCCACTTGGGAAGCACGCTCATATTCCCCGGCCGGGTAATCAGACAACTCGGTGGCCTACAAGACATTCCCGCAGAGGCAGACCGCCTACCCTACCGCATCCAATGGGCCGACTCCACATCCGGCCCCCGCAAGATTCCTGCAGATCCGAAAGATTCACCGCCAACGGGACTCTAGCACCATACGTCTTTACTTCCCCGAGCATCCCACTGATGAAGAGCGAGCACTTTCTGCCACGTCAGCATACGTGGCTCAGTTTTATTCACAGGGACCGACGTCGCCGCAACGGTCCCAGACCGTCCCGATCCCCCGAGCCGCACCTACATCCGCCCCGGAAGCCGAAAGCTCCACCCAAGCGGCCATGCGCGCAGAGCTACATTCGATCAGGGAGGAGCGAGATAGACTCCGTTGCGAGCTTATTGACTCTCGTGCAGAAGTCGCGGACTACAGGGAGCTCTAGACTGAGCTAGCTCGAGCACGCGCCCGGATCGCAACCTTAGACCGAGAGATGGCCTGCCTGAACGCTACGTTAGACCGAGCGCGAGCAAGGGCGCGCGGAGCCCCCCATCCCTAGGATTAGCGGACGCACTCATTTTGCCCTCGCTCGGACCTATGCTGCTTTCAGCCGGCCACCGAGCGCAAAGGGATGCCGGCTTACGTTTATGTTCCTTTTTCTTCCGTGTGCTGTATTTTATAAAACTATGGAACTCGAATCAAACCAATGTAATGACATTAGTATTTTGAAACTCAAGCATCTCATACATCCTGTCCTTTTATTTATTCCGCACTTGTCCTTTCGAAATGTCGACGTCACGCTTACATGCTCTTGGAATCTAGGTAATCGCAACTAGCGTCGCACCGATACCTAACTCGTCAACGTGTCAGAATGGAGGAAGAGGACCGAGTCGATATCTCCGAGGAAGTCAATCCACCGGTCCCAGCTCATTCTCAGCCACCCTCGACGCATGCTCCACCACGTCCAACTCCCGCAGGCGTACCACCGGCGTATTCAGGCGCCCCTTCGACGCATCACCCACCCGCAACATCTTTAGGGGTGCCTCTTCCACGAGTCCCACCGGCATCATCCGCCTCCGACGACCACGCTCGCATCACGGCACTCGAGGGCACAGTTAACCAACTAGCTGCCAGCATGACCACCAATATGGCTGAACTGTTCGCCCTACTCAGAGGACCCAACCGTGCATCCTCTAGCTCTACGCCTCCTTCGGGACGAGGGCCAATAATCGATCCGACCTCTTGGATTCCACCAACCCAAGTTCCGGAGACCACGGATGCTCCCGCCCCGCCAACAATGCACACGTCCACGATTCACCCGTTCACCAGCCCTTTTCCGCCGCCACCGGCCCCCACGGCCATTCCTCTTCCACCGGCGGCATTCTTATCTTCGGAGCAGGCCTTGTCCGCGCCACCACCTGTCTCCATGCCGGCCCCAGCCGCAGTCTATACCGTCCCTCCGCCAATGGTTTTTCCGACGTCGAGTGCACCTGCTCCGACTCACCTCCAAGCCGCAGAGCTTCCTCCATACCCATCTCTACAACCCCAAGATGGCCTTCCCTACCAGGCACCGCCTCCTATAAATACCACCTTCCTCGAACCGAACACACCAACTCACGCGGCCCAGTTCGCTTCACCGACGCACTTTCTTCCCGAGGTTGACGCCGAGCAGGAGCGCAGACTAAAGAGGATGGAAGAAACAATACGAGCCCTGCAGGCAAATGAGGCTCGACCCGACGCACGCTATGGTGACTGTAGTCTATTCCCGGGCATACGGTTACCCTCGAAAGTCAAGATCCCGGAGTTCAGGATTTACGAAGGCACAACAGATCCGCGACACCATCTCCGTCATTACCAAGGAAAGATGCTACACTATTGGGGTTACGAAGAATTCGTCATCCACTCATTTCAAGACAGCCTGTCGGGATCCGCTCTCGATTGGTTCATGTCGCTAAAGGCCGAGGATATTCCTACGTGGGCAGACCTCTCCCGGAAGTTCACCGACCAGTACCAATACTGTGCGGAAACGCCTCCGACCCTCTTGGAATTGAGCATGAAGGAGATGACGCAAGGCCAAAAATTCGAGGAATACGCTACCAAGTGGCGTGCCAAAGCGGCGAAACACATCCCCCCGATCAGCGAAGTACAACAAATCCAGTTGTTCCACTCCACCCTAAGGGGAGTGTACTATTCGCATCTGTTGGCTCACACTTCGTCATTCTCCGACCTCATCGAGGTCGGAAAAAAGTTCGACTTGGGGATCAAGCTTGGCAGGATGGAGGGCCCCACCGTCAAAGGAGAGGAATCTGCGAAGAGGACTTCCGCGATGCCAGCCTCTTCCAGTTGAAGAAGGGGAAAAGAGGTCTCAGTCAACGCTGTCAATCCGGCACACCCAACGTCCCAGCAGTACTCGATAAACTACACGCCTCTACCGCCTGTTGTTCCCGCCTACACCCCGCCGGCGCCGCAATACCGACCTCAACCCCCATCGCTCGTCGTCCATCACTATGCATCTACCCCACCTCAAGCCCCCCAGTACCGACCCGCATCTTCAGGAGCTCCTCAGTCGGCTCAGCAGGTCCCACCTCCGTAGGGTCAACCGGGTGGTGCAGTATAATCGCGACCTCGCAGGCAATACCCTTCCTTGCCGGTTCCGCTTTCCCACATTTACCAACAGCTCCGTGCAAGCAACAAAATAGGCACGATAGCGCCCGGCCCCAACTTCGACCCAACCATCCAGGATCGGAGCAAGCAATGTGAATATCATCGAGGAGTACCGGGGGGCACACCTTGAATAATTGCTGGAAGCTACGGGAGAGGATCCAGGATATGATCAACGCAAAAGACCTCACGTTCAACGCCATAAGATCCCTGAATGTGCAGGCTAACCCCCTCCCCGATCATGGACCAGCCCAAGGGCCTTCCATCAATATGATCGGCATATGCGCGTTAGAGGATGGCGAAAGCGAACAAGGCGGTCCCTCCCCCTTCGTGATTGAATACGTCCCCACGGAAGCTACAGTTAGGTGGATTGGCACATCTCCTACCCCGTTCGTCATAGATATTCCTACCCGAGAACCATACTCAGACGATAAGGTCCCCTGGACCTATGAAGGAGGTGTCGGGAACTTCGAACGACAATTCAGCGTCATGGCCGTGACGCGCTCGGGACAGCTATATGAGAATCCGGCAGCCGCGGACAAAGGGAAGGCACCCCGCAGTAGAAGTCAAGGCAATACCCGAAGCCCCGCCTACTCGCCCAAGAAAGTGACCGAAGAAGAGGCTGAAGCCTTCATGAAGATCATTAAGGCGAGTGAGTATAAGGTAGTGGAGTAGATGGCCAAATCTCCGGCCCACGTCTCGTTGCTCGCCTTCCTCCTCAGCTCGGAACCACATAGGGAAGCCCTCCTGTGGGTCCTAACGGCTGCACAAGTTCCCAAAGGGACACCTCCGGACAGAATAGAGGAGACCGTCAGCTCCATCTTCTCCAATACCATCTCGTTTTCGGATGACGAGCTCCCCTCTAAAGGATGCGCACATTCCCGGGCGTTGCACATTGTCTGCAAGTGCAACAACCATATCGTTGGTCAAGTCATGATTGACAACGGCTCTGCACTTAACGTATGCCCTGTGACCACTTTGAAGCAAATGAACGTGGATCTCAACCGCGTCCGCCCGAGCAAAACAGCGGTCCGAACCTTCGACGGCTCGCGGAGGGAGGTGAACGGGGAAATCGACCTCCTCATAGATGTCGGCCCGTGCTCTTTTAACGTCACATTCCAAGTGCTTGATATCCCGAACGCCTTCAGCCTACTACTCGGAAGGCCTTGGATCCACTCGACTGGAGCCATTCCCTCCTCTCTACATCAGAAGCTGAAATTCATCGTTGAAGAGAGGCTTATCACGGTCAAGGGGGAGGAAGATTACGCCATCTATAAAGAGACGGCGGTCCCTTACATCAGCGTTGGAAACGATGAAAATCTGCCCTTCCACTCCTTCGAGACCATCTTCGTCATTCGGGATTACGGAGAGATCGGACCATCCCGTGCCGACCGTATTATAGGGAAGGTTCTCTTGCGCCATAACTACATCCCCGGCACCGGCCTTGGGGCACGCGGACAAGGGATCAACCGCCCCATTGAGGTCGAAGAATATAAGAATAGGAGAGGACTCGGCTTCCGCCCCTCCTGCCATGAGATCGTGGAAGCCCGCAGGGGCAACCACCTCCACCGCCTCGCCGCGCACTATGGGAGGCTTGACCGGGGCATACAAGTTCCCCCGCTATCTCATTTCTTTCCCGGAGCTCCGCACATCATCGGGAACGCTCTTTACGGCCCTTCCTCGGACTCCGATGACGCGCCTGCCGCTCCGCCAGCCATGTACGCCGTCACTGAGGAGATTCCTTCAGGGGTTCACATCCGCCTGGCGCAGGAAAATGAGGAGCTTAACAACTGGACCTCAGCCCCCCGCTACTCGGCTGTGATCGCCGATGTGTAAGGCTTATCTATGTATAAGATGTTTCCTGCGTGTCGGCGTAGCCATAGGCCACACGACGGAATAGGGATCTTTGTTACGGTTTCACGATTCATACTATCAATGAAATCCCTACATGCATTTTTTTGAATTCCTGCGTGATTTATCTTCTTTCCCTACTCTTTTGTTCGCAGCGTTCTAAATTTTCTAAAACAATTCTCTCAATTTCCCAAGCTCCACTCGAATCCAAATCTTCGACACGTCGATTCGAACCCATTCGAAGAGTGTCTCAGAGAGCCCGGACCCATATACTTCGGGGAAGGGCTCGACGAAGACAGTCAAGTGCTTGAGATATAAGAGAGTTTGCGCTGCCTCGAGGATCGCCAGCCCACCTCACTCAAGCCAACGGAAGAGATCAATGTGGGCATCGAAAATGAACCCCGCACCTTAAAGATCGGGACGGGCCTCGACCAACGCAACGAGCCCGGATGATCGATTTCCTGGCAAGGTACCAAGAAGTTTTCGCCTAGTCCTACGCTGACATGTCGGGTCTAAACCCATCAATAGTCAAGCACTTCCTCCCACTCGACACGAAAAAGTTTCCACCCAAGCGACAGCGAGCCGGCCTTCTCCTCCGCATCAAAGAGGAGGTCGTCAAACAGATTAACGCCGGTTTCCTCGAAGTCTGCAACTACTCCGAATGGGTGGCAAATATCGTTCCGGTGGAAAAGAAGGATGGAAGAGTTAGGGTTTGTGTCGATTATCGAGACCTCAACAAAGCCAGTCCCAAAGACAACTTTCCATTACCTCACATTGACGTTTTGGTCGACAACACCGCGCGCCACACTCAGTTCTCCTTTATGGACGGCTTCTCTGGGTATAACCAAATCCGGATTGCCGAGGAAGACAAGATCAAGACGACATTCACAACAATGTGGGGAACCTTATGTTATCGGGTCATGCCCTTCGGCCTCAAGAATGCCGGGGCAACCTACCAGAGGGTCATGGTCACGTTGTTCCACGACATGATGCACAAGGAAATAGAGGTCTACGTCGATGACTTGATCGCCAAGTCAAGAGAAGGGGAAGATCACCTTGTCAACTTAGAGCGCCTTTTTGATCGCCTGGAAAAATATAAGCTTCGGCTCAATCCGGCGAAGTGCACATTCGGCGCCAAGTCGGGGAAGTTGTTCAGATTTGTGGTCAGTGAACGTGGCATCGAAGTTGATCCGGATAAAGTCAAAGCCATCAGAGAGCTCCCTCCACCATCGTCGGTTAGTGAAGTACAAGGCTTCTTAGGGCGATTGAACTACATCGCGCGATTCATCGCAAACCTGACAGACAAACGCCAACCACTCTTTCGCTTGCTCCGCAAGAACGCAGTGATCGAGTGGAACGAAGAATGTCAGAAGGCCTTCGACACCATCAAGGCATATCTGGTTCAACCGCCTGTATTGGTTTCGCCCACACCAGGCCGCCCCCTCATACTTTACCTAACGGTACGCCAACAATCATTGGGGTGCATGTTAGGGCAAGAGGAGGAGTCCACACACACGGAGCACGCAATCTATTATCTAAGCAAAAAGTTTACCGACAGAGAGTCCAATTGTCCTGAAATCGAGAAAATGTGCTGCGCACTAGTGTGGGTCATGCAGAGACTCCGACAATACACGCTCTACCACACAATTCGCTTACTGTCAAAGACGGATCCCCTGAAGTATTTGCTTGATAGCCCGTCCTCCATGCGGAACATCGCTAAGTGGCGTTGTCAGTTAACGGAATACGACATTGAGTACGTATCCCGTACCTCGGTTAAGGGGCAGACGATCGTAGATCATTTGGCAGAATTCCCAATTGAGGATAGTACGCCGATCAATCCCGACTTCCCAGATGAGGGGATTCTTCAAGTAGATGCTGAGGAGGAGAAGCCGGAATGGAAGATGTACTTTGACAGTGCCGTCAACACCACGGGATCCGGCATCAGCGCAGTGCTAATGTCCCCGGACGGACGCTATTACCCAGTGGCGCCAAAGATCGACTTCCCGTGCACCAATAACGTGGCCGAGTACGAGGCATGCATCCTCGGCCTACAGGTGGCAATCGACTTCAAGGTAAAAGGGCTAGAAGTATTCGGCGACTCTATGCTCACAATTTTCCAAACATTAAGGCAGTGGAAGACAAAGGATGCGAAGTTAGTGCCATACCACGAGTACCTCGAGAGGTTAACGGAGAACTTCGAAGACATCTCGTTCACCTACACCCCACGCATGAAAAATCAGTTCGCAGATGCGCTTGCGATGCTCGCTTCCATGGTGAGCATCACAAGGGAAAACCTTATCGAGCCCCTTGAGATCGAGATAGCCAAAGGCCCGGCCCATTGCAAAGCAATTGAAGCGTCTGAGGCGAAGCCGTGGTACGAAGACATTAGGAACTTCTTACGAACCGGCCAATACCCCCCATTCGCCGATCGCCCCGATCGAAAGACGCTCAGACGCCTCGCGATACACTATTTTCTGAGCGGCGAAATACTTTACCGCCGTTCCTTTGACTCCACGCTCCTCCAGTGCATCGACAAACACGAATCACGACGTCTCATGGAGGAAATGCACGGAGGAAATTGTGGACCCCATATGAATGGTCTCATGCTCGCTAAAAAGATTATGCGCTTAGGCTACTATTGGTCCACCATGGAGACTGATTGTGTAAAGCACGTCAGGCATTGCCACCGATGCCAAGTTTTCGCCGATCAAATCAAAGCGCCGCCTAATGAACTACGCCCTATGATGGCCCCGTGGCCTTTCTCAATGTGGGGAATGGATGTGATCGGCCCGATCAACCCCAAAACGTCTAACTGGCACATGTTTATTTTGGTAGTGTCAGCACCCCATTTTGGCCCACCGGCTCCCGACACAAGGACTCCCGGCCGAAGTTCGGATTAGTATTCATGACCCGACAATCGGAGGTGAACGCGCGGACGTGGGAGCATGGACTACAGAAGGGAAGCAGGGTCCTCCAAAAGGCTCAGAAGGGCAATCAAAAGGGGAGATGAACAACGAGCCCCGAAGCAACAGAAGCTGGCACTATGGCACTATTCATCACCGGATCACTGAAACGTCAGAAGGTATCCAATATGGGATTCTAAAATCCCTCTTGGTGCTAAAATGACCAACGGCACATCCGGGCGCATTTCAGAAGCATCCTGCTTAAGAAGAGGCACTCCCAAACATTCACAAACGCCTTCCTGACAGGGCTCCTGGGACGCCCGATCCACGAACGAGCAAACGACACTCGAAGACAGGCCTACACACGCCCCAAGTCCACCAGGGCCATGGAACAAGTTTCAGATTGTTTTTCGGAACTCATCTTGGTCTCCCGAGTGGATCCCGACAAAAAAAAAGAGGGTTTTTTTTACACAGAAACATAGCCAGAGACCCCCTTTAACAAATCGTCGGTGCACGAGATCTATGCCAATCAATCCCAGGGACCTCAAGGGCTTGGAAAATGAACCCTAATTACATTGCACAATCCATTTAGGTTTCCCGAGTACCATTCCACCAGCAAAAGGGCCCCTTTCACCCGGAATCTTGTGTTCAGAGCTCATTCGGGGAAATGTTGACGTTCGAGCTTCACACCACTCACTTCCTACAACTCTTAGGACTAGGGAAATCATTTCGCCTCGGGCCAAGCAAGTCAATTAGGTCTCCCGAGTGACATTTCAGTGGTCCCGAACGCCTTTCGGCAAACTTTAGGGACTCATTTCTAACAAACGGAGATCGCAGTGGTCTCCGAACACATCAAAACACTTGGGAAACACTGAGAGAACCCCGTTCGCGGATTCCTAGGACGTCTCCAGTTATCGATTTCCAGTCAAGGCCGGCAAGTAAACCATTCTGCCCAAAGCACAAAGCACGCCAACACGAGCAGTATAGCACGCAGAGGCGCGAACATGCGACAGAAATGGACTACTTCGCTCCGATAATCCAAACGGAGCAAAATCGGCTTTTGAGTCCTCGGGTCACCCGAGCATCCGCTTACAAGAAGCATGTCAATATTAGGCTCATTAAAACCGTATTCGCGTATACATCGATAATTCGTCGTTCAAGCGAACCACGGAAATCGAACGCACGATCAATCGAGCCCGAGCTTCTTCCGGCTTTCTTCCTAGTCAAGTGGGACCCTTGAGCTAGCCAAGCCAGCCAAGCCAAGCCTCAAGCCGCAAGCCATGGCTTCTCTCTATGTGTGGCTAAAAGCAAGCCAAGTCTTCCCTCAACCACACATTCAAAATATCTCTTACACATCCTCACATCAACTCCCATCTTTCCATCACTTCCCATCAACCTCCCACTCACTTTTCCCACCTTAATCTTCCCTCCAAAATTCGGATCCCTTAAGCACCTACTAATTACACTTAGTTTTCACTAAACAAGCCATTAAGTCTTCCTTTAGAAGCCCATTGCATCATTAACTTAATCACAACTCCTCTTGCACTCTCTCTCTAGCTTTCTCACTCAAAAACTCTCTCAAATTCCTCTCAAACTCCAACACTTAGTTCAGCCCAAGCACAGCCCAGTTCAAGGCCAAAATTTCCGGAAAACTCAACCGTTTTCCGGCGACCGCCACTCAACCCGAACCAAACTTCATATCCCACACGTACTTGACCTCCCGAGTCCATTTCCGGTGTTAGTTTCGCCATTTGAAGCTTCCAGCATGCAGATCCAGAACAGTCCAGAATCGGGTCTCTAGGTACTTTCCCGGTTCCTAGGCGAGTCCCGCCCCCCGACTTTGCCCGAACCTTGACCAAACTTCTTACCCCACATGTTTTCGACCTTCTAAATCCATTTCCGAACTTAGTTTTAGCATTCGAAGCCTCCAACACACCGTTTCAGCAGGTAAAAGAAACAGTACAGAAATGGGCTTCCATAGCCACCCCGAGATCCTCGGCACGCCATTTCTTCCCACGACCATGGCGAGTCGTGCCATCACTTCCTAGGGGTTTCTCACGACTCTCACTCTTCCTCGTGACAAGGTGGTCGCATGCCGAGAGCCGTTCAACCGTGCACCACCGCCTTTTCTCTCCTTTCTCCCTTCACAGATTTTTCCAATTTTTTCCCGGTTTTCTTTTCATCTTTCAGGAAAATCGACATATCCAATCCTCATGAAACCACTGCAGGCATGATCCTCACTCAGTTAGGAGTCCAATGCCACCAACCATGCATCAAAAGACCACCGGGAGTGTCCCATAGAGTCGTTTCTTCATCGGGTGCCAGTCGGGTTTGTTCCTCTGGTTTTCTATTCTAACCCGAACTTTGCAGGAACGTACAGGTCCGCTCGGCTTGAATCTCGCTACGAGCCACCTATCAACGTGATCCTCAGTCAGTTAGGAGTCCAATGCCACCGACCTTGCATCAAAAGACCATCGGGAGCCTTCTGTGGAGCCGTTTCTTCATCGGGTGCCAATCGGGTCTGTTTTGACCCGACTGGGTCGGTCCTTTTTTACTGACCCGACTTTGTTTTTGATTTCCGGAAAATCTACGCATGCTCTCCTCCCGAAACCACACAGGTGCGATCCTTAGTCTCTTGGTAATTCAACGCAATTGGCCCCGCACGAAAATTCCATCCCGATCAACCGATACAGCCCCGACAAGCCAGACTACCAGTCGGGTCTGCCAGTCGACCCGGCTGCACCGGTTCCGGTCTGTTCATTCCAGCCGAGTCTCCCGACTCCCTTTGCCACTTCTCCGACTCTTTCCTCGTGTTCCGAGGCTAGGTAAAACTCCTCTACGACTTAGAGAAGCTAGGATCTTCGATACTTATTTGTTATGGGGGTTAGGGTGGTTAACAAACTGAAATGCATGCAAGTTCAAGTTTTTATATATTCCCATGCAAATGTACATCGTTTATCACATTGCACGTCCATATAACGTATGTATTGTGATGGGAAATGGCTAGGATGGAGGTAGGAGAGACGTCTAAGCTTTGGTTGAACCAAGGGAACCCACGGCCTAGTCCCAAGGAAGGAACCCGTGAGCTCTCTTGGCTCACCCAAGACTAGGGCGGCCTCTCCTTCCCCGAAGTTAGTTGGTTCCCGTGTTTTTTCCGTCGTTTATCGCATGTAATGTATTAGTATGACGGGAAAGGATTTAGATCGGAATTGAAGAGCTCGTCTTGACCCGTGTGAGCCATGGAAACTCACGGCCACTCTTGAGGGGATGTGGCCGAGAGTTCCTTTGGACCACACGGGTCCAAGGAGACCTCTTTCATTTCGAAATAGATCGGTTCCCGTGTTTTCGCGTTTTACCATTGTCAGCACCCCATTTTGGCCCATCGGCTTCCTACAAGAGAATCCCGATCAAAGCCCGGGTTACTATTAATCACCCGGCAATCGGAGGCGAACGTGCGGTCACAGAGTAATGAACGACAAGAGAAGAGCTGGGTCCACTAGAAAAACAGAAGAGAGCCGTCAGAAGAGCAGACAGACAAGGAACCCCGAAAACAGCGGAGCCGGCACTGTGGCACAATGTTCTCGAGGCGCTGAGTCGCCCGAACATTCGTTCACACGACGCATGGCGATATTAGGCTCATTCAAATCCTCTTCGTTCAAGCATTCCAAATCTATAAATTAATTGGGCATCGGAGATCGGACGGGCGTTCAATCGAGTCTCGAGCTTTTTCCGGCTTTTCTCTTAATCGGATGGGACCCACAGCTCAGCCAAGCCAAGCCACCAAGCCACGGCTCAACCCCAAGCCACGGCTCAACCCTCCAAGCCACGACTCGCCCACAATTAGCCGCGGCTTGCCCTATGGCCGGCGGCTCCATGCATTCCCCTCCACAAATTCAAATTTTCTCTTACACACCCATCACTTCCTATCATCCATCCATCACTCCATCACTTCCCCATTGCTTTCCCCACACTCCACATGACCCAAACCCCATCTTAATCCCTTCTTGAATTCGGCAGCCCCCCATTAGGACCTTTAACCGCGATTAACTCTCCTTAACCGAACCATTAGCCTAGCCTATAAGTTCCCATTCATCATTAGACTTAATCACTTCTTCATTCTCCTTCTCTCTCAAGCCAATCTCCCTCTAGAATCCTCTCAAACTCCAGCCCACTCCCACTCATTCGTCCATCCCGAGCCAAGGCCAAAACCATCGGAAAACCACCCGGTATTCCGGTAACCACCCGACCGACTTAAGCCAAAGTCACAAAACTTCCTAGCCCACATATTTTCCACCCCCTAAGTCCATTTCCGGGCTTAGATTTCTCATTTGAAGCCTCCATCAACGAGTTTTGGCCGTGAGAAGAACCGGCTCCCTAGGACGCTAGACACGTGCACCGAGCCTCAACAACGTGCCAGCTCACTCCACGACTTTGCCGAGTCGTGCCATCACGTTCAAAGGGTTCCTCACAACCCTCACCCTCTCTCGTGAAGAGGTGGTCACGAGCCGAGGGCCGATCCACCGTGCACAACCACCGTTTCATCATTTCTTCTCTTACCGGGTTATTTGCTTTCACACTGAACTTTCTCTCACTGTTTTGGGTTCATCTAGGGCTTGGCACGTTCGGGTTTGTCCACGGACGTCTAGATCTGCCTCTTAGGAGTCCAACGAGCCCAACCTCGCACCGTGACGTGGCCGGAGCTAGCGTGCCGACCCCGTTCTTCCCGAGTTGCCGCGACTGCCTCCCTCTCGGGTCATCCACCCGTAACTTCAAACCGAGTCTAGCGACTCCCACGGCCGCTTCCACGACTCTTCTCCTCGTGCAATGAGGCTAGGTAACGTCCCTCTACAACTTAGAAGAGCTAGGATCCTCGATGTTTGTTCATATGAAGTGTTAATGTGATTTAAAGCACCCGAATGCACGAAAGTTGCCATTTTTCTTTCGGATCCGGGCTTCCCATGCAATCCCATGCATCGTTACGTGTTTTTACACTCTTTGTTACGTCTGAACGTTGCATGAACGTGTATGCCATAGTGGGAGACGACCTATTTCGAGGTTGGAGAGCCTCTTGTGGTCCGTAAGGGCCACGGAACTCACGGCCATGCCTCCCGAAGGGATGGCCGAGAGTCCCTTTGTCCCTCACGGACGCACGGGAAGCTCTTTCACCCCGAGATTCGTTGATCCCTACCCCTCACTATCTCTAACTGTGATCATGATATGCATGCACGACGGGAAAGGTTCGGGATCTAGGAGTAAAAGAACCAAAGGGGTCGGATGTGTCAAGGCCCACGGCCATCCTCCTTGCAAGAGGGCCGAGAGGTCCCTTGACCCATCCGAAGCCTTAGGGCTCTTTGCTTCGTGATGCCGTGCTCTTCCCGTAATTTACTTCCGAGTTTATCGTTAAATGAGTCAATGTCGTTTTGTTGATTCCATGAATATGTTATTTTTGAGTGTATCGTATGTTTGTTTGTGGAAATAGGGATCGCGCCGACGTCTATTTAATGAAATGCGGGTTATATTACGTGCATATTATATGGTGTATGCGAGGGGCGGTTAGGAACAATGTGAAAGACCTACCGAAACTCAAGCCGGGTCAAGGAGTATTCGGCCACTCACCCTTGAGAGGTGGCCGAATCATCCGTGACCTCGTGGGAGTCTCGGTTGGCCTTTCCATTATTCCAAAGTCGGTCCTTGGAATTGTTCGTAATTACATTTCCTTTTTTATCGTTGTCTATACGTTTATTACTTATTCTATATGTTAGATCCCAATACCACCCGTCGCAACCATAACCGTAACAAGGAACAACAAACATCGAATAATTTCACAAACGAGATAAGCGGGACGTGCTACTCGGCTAATTAAATCACTTGGACTAAATAATTGGATAAATTGGTTATTAATTTGTAAACGCATCGATGATTTACGGAACGGCGAGAATGCCCTTTCTCATTAAAAAGCTCACAATTTCAAAATACCGAGACACGTAACACGAATAAAATAGACGTCTAACGAGTACTCGCGTGCTATGACTCGAGTCCGGGCCCGATTTGAGGCGGCTCGAGTCAAGACGCACGAGTCCTTCTTAGACTTCTTCGTGTAACGCGATCATCAATTTATACATGAACATTGCAATTTTATCATCCAAGGGCATAATCGTCATTTCGTGACTCACCGATACCCTAGGCTTTAGGGAGTTGGAAACACCTAGAACTATGAACAAGAAAGGACAACCCGTTCGGGTGCGACTTTCATTCGCGCGGTCCATTTCGTTCATTTTCGGTATTCCTTTCTTCCTATCGTAGATTCGGTGGGGAGCATTTTATTTCAGTTACAAAACACGAACAACCGGATTAATCATACATTCGGCCTAATCTAACACTAGCTAATGGATAGGCAGAATGATAGATTCCAATCTAGAGTCAAAACATGGGTTTGGCTAATTCGGTGAAACCGCAGTGTCACCTCACTGAATAAGAATCTTAAAACGAACACACACATGTAATCGGCTTAGAACCCTATTCTAGTCCACCATCTATGTTTGCCTAGGTTAGATACGTTGTTTGCCAACCAACCCCGGTTAATAACTGATTAAATCACGTACATTCGGCCTAATATACAACTTGTCTGTATTCACCGATACTTATCAGTTGTTGTCTGTATTTCATCAGTTTCATTAGTTTTCTTCTGTTTTATCCCTGCATTTCCTGATTTGTCGCGATTCGGGCCCGAGACCATAGGTTACGTGTTACACGGGGTCCAATGCCCCGAATCACCGAACACGAGGTCCAACGCCTCCTAATCCACCGAGCGCGTGCAACCCGAGTGCGGAATGGGATCTAGCCTCGGTTCACCGTCACACTCCGAATGCGGCCTATGTGGAAGGCAAATTTGGATTGGGCGCATGAAACGGGTTTAGATATCACCCGGGAACTCGATCGGTCCATCGGATACAGTGGGAACCAACCGTCTCTCCTGCAAACCGTTGGATCGATCGGACCCGACCCCCGGCTCTTTGAGCCCGCGTTGCCTTAATTTGTTTATCGGTTGTTTAAAATACACGGTGAGTCAGAGTGGAATATTGGCCCAACGCGAACCGATCGGGATCCATTCACTTATTTAGTTACATTTTGTATTTATTCGAGAGAACATTGTGAGAATTTTATTTGTACATTCACTCATTCATTTGTAAGGATCCCCGATCGGCGAGCGAGAGGTCCGAGTGTCGAACCGGTCAAGTCGGTCTATTGTTACCGAGAGATGAGTAAGCTCGAATACTCGCGGTCTCGGTTCGCGCAGGGAATCGACCATCACGGTTCAATGAACTGTAACGCTAAGATAGTGGACAGATTCCTCGACACGCAAGCTTACTCATCTTCCGGATTTTTGGCCCAACTTGATCAATTCATCGATATTACGGTGTTAAAACGGGCGAGTCAAGTGCAACCCTAAATCACGCGGTAAATAAACTAAACGGCAAGCCTAGCAAACTAGAGTACCGAAAAGGCGTGCGGGATATAGGCCCTCACGTAATAGAACCCCCGAATTCGGATTTTCGGTTCCGCATGACCATTGCCTTAGCATTTAGGTGTACCCCGTACCCCTAGACCCGGGTAACTTGCCGGCCCTCGACCTTCGGGTCGTAAAATGGCAGGTGGCGACTCCTTCTCACGTGCGTCCGTCGCGCGTCCCCGGGAAGGTGGACACTCCCAGGCCGCGTTGCACAGGCATCGCGCATGCGTGCCCCGACGAGATTAAATTCGGGTGCGCACAGCTTGGCGACTCCACTAGGGACACTTAGAGGGTTCGGGCTTGCTTCCGGTTGCTTGCTTGCGTGTTTATTTACTGCTTTCCGTACATTTATTTTCAAGCACCATTATTTCTTGCATTTGCATCGCATCATTCTAGCGGGTTCTTAAGTACCTTGTCCGAAATCCCACAGGCACCAATATAGGAAGCTAGGTTAGTCAGAGGTTCCGAGTAAGGGAACGGATCGAGTCGGCTATGCCACCGAACCGGCCCCCAAAGATCCTCGCCCGATTTCAAGAAATTCACACCCTTGTATCAGGAGCCCCCATCCCTAGTTAGCGGTTCTCCCAATAGCACCAAAAACCATGCATACGCAGGGACCGTCATGCTGGACCAATTTTTGCCTCCATGCCGTCAACCGACACAAAAGTCGAGTCCTTGAGTCGGCCCGTAGTTTTTTCGTTAGGACGGGCATTTTGTTGTTTTTTTATAAGAAAGAGCGATGTATACTGTAAAGAACACGACTATAGTTTACCTTTCCGCACTGCATACATATTTTCCGAAAAAAAACTTAGGACATTGCATTGATTTGATTCTTAAGGCGTGAAGCCGGCATCTCCTCCATCTAGTTAAGGATGGACCGCCCGGCTCCCGGTCTCAGACTCGAAGCGATCACACCACCAAGACAAGACATCATGCGCATCTGGAGGACTCTCCGGCCGGTAGATCACGCTTTCATCCGGGGCATCATCGGAGATATGGTCATGTTCACCGAAACCCCGGTGGATTGGATCTTCTTGAGGGCCGCCATCGAATTTTGGGACCCCGAGCACACGGTATTCAACTTCCAGGGGACGGAGTTAGCCCCTACGATCGAGGAATACACGGCACTCATCCAAGGCATCTTCGTGCCTAACCCGTTCACAACCATTCGGGGTCAGCTCTCCAGCCTCCTCTGCATACCTACCCAAGACATCCACGAGGAGCTTCACCAAGGATGGGATCATGGCATCAGGATCGCGTGGCTCTCTGATTGGACACTCCTCCGCGCAATGACACCTTCAACTAGGGCTGGCAATATTTTACACGACACGATAACACGACATGGATACGACACGGAGTTAAACGAGTTTGGGTTGGACATTTTTTATAATCGATCTAAACGGGTCCAACCCGTTTAAACACGATTAATAAGCGTGTCTTATCGGGTTGAACACGTATAACCCGATTATACACGATTAAACCTGTTTATTTAAACATGTTTAATCGTGTTACTACAATCATGTAACCCATTAACTCGTTTATGTATTTGGATTTACCAAAATATCCTCATGTAATCCTAACTTCCTAAGTCCCTAACCTAATTTCATTTCCTTTCTTTCATCCAATCCAACACATGTCGTGTTAACGTGTAAACATGTCGTGTTAACGTGTTCGGATAAGCGAGTTAATTGGATAAACATGTCGTGTTAATGTATCCGGGTAACTGAGTTGATCGGATAAACAAGTTGGTTTAACGTGTTCTGATAACATTTATAATCGTGTCGTATATACGTGTACCTATTATGACACGTTTCGATAAACAGGTTTAAACGTGTCTAAACGGGTTGACACGGATATAAACGTGTCGTGTATGGGTTTCCAAAACCTAACCCGTTTAATAATCGTGTCGTGTACGGGTTATGACTTCGATGACACGAACCCGTTTAGACACGACACGTATAAACACGACACGACACGAATTGCCACCCCTACCTTCAACGGCTTCCTATCAGCGCGATGCCTGTCATGGATTCCTGCTCTTGGTCTTTCGCACTCTCCTGTTCCCATACTCGCCGAACCTCATTGACGGGGCTATAGCCCAAGTCGTCCTCCAAGCGGTGGGAGGCCATAGTTATGTGGAGGCTTTATTAGCCGAGACCGTTCGGTCTCTTGACTATGTTAGGGAGGTTCGGCGCGGCAGGATGAAGGGATCCCCGCACCTACTGCAGACTTGGCTTCTCGCGCACTTCCGCCCCTTTTGCTCATCACATCCGTTCTCCTACATCTCTAACGAGCGTTCGTTGATCGAACGCTTTGCACCAGTCATCCCACCTCTCGAGAACAGCTTCTCGGAATGGAGGGGTTTTTGGCGTGAGTTGACGCCCGCACGGTTCTTATGGGTCGCCCGATGGAATCCCGGTGGCCCCATGATCACGGGATGTCCCGGAATTGTGGGAGTTCCCCTTCTCAGCCACTTGGGGAGCACCCTCATATTCTCCGGCCGGGTAATCAGACAGCTCGGCGGCCTACAGGACATTCCCGCCGAGGCGGACCGTCTACCTTTCCGCACCCGCAAGATTCCTACAGATTCGGGAGATTCGCCGTCAACTGGACGCGAGCACCATACAACGTCTGTACTTCCCCAAGCACCCCACCGACGAAGAGCGAGCATTCTCCGCCACATCAGCATACGTGGCCCGGTTCTACCCGCAGGGATCGACACCACCACAACGGTCCCAGGCCACCCCAACTCCTCGAGCTACATCTACCCTCGCTCCCGAAGCCGAAAGCCCCATCCAAGCGGCCATGCACGTGGAGCTACGGGCCGTCAGGGAGGAACGAGATAGGCTTCGTTGCGAGCTTGTTGATTCCCGCGCAGAGGTCGCGGACTACAGGGAGCTTCAAACGGAGTTGACTCGAGCACGCGCCCGAGTCGCACATCTAGATCGGGAGATGGCCTGTTTGAGCGCGCAGTTGGACCGAGTGCACAAAAGGGCGCGCAACCTCGCCTACCCCTAGGATTAGCGGACGCGCCCATTTTTGCCCTCGCTCGGACCTACGCCGCTTTCAAGCAGCCACCAAGCGCAAAGGGATGTCGGCTTTACGTTTATGTTCCTTTTTATTCCGTGCGTTGTATTTTGTAAAATTATGGAACTCGAATCTAATCAATGCAATGACATTAGCGTTTCGAAAACTCATACATCTCATACATCTCGTTATCTTATTTATTCTGCACTTGTCATTCAGTATATCGCATGGTCCTTACACGTTCTTGGAATCTAGGTGACTACAACTAGCATCGCACCGCTACCCGACTCGTCAACGTCTTAGAATGGTGGAAGAAGACCGAGTTGACATCTCCGAGGAAATCAACCCATTGGCTCCAACTCTTTCTCAACCACCTCCAACACATGCTCTGCCGCCTTCGACTCCTGCGGGCATACTCCCGGCATACTCAGGCGCCCCTCCGGCACATCTCCCGCCCCTGGCGTCTTCAGGAGCGCTCCATGCACATACCTCACAGACGCCCTCTGCCTCTGAGGACCAAGCCCGCATCGCCGCACTCGAAGGCACGGTCAATCAATTGGCCACAAGCATGGCCGCCAACATGGCGAAACTGTTTGCCCTACTCAAGGGATCTAACCGAGCCTCTTTGAGCTCCACGCCTCCACCAGGACCGGGGCCGATGGCTGATCCAACCCTGTGGGCTCCACCAATCCAAGCCCCAGAGAACATTGAGGTTCCCGCACCGCCAACGCTGCATACATCCACGGTCCACCCCTTCACCAGCCAATTTCTGCCGCCGCCGGCCCCCACGGCTGTCCCTCTTCCACCAACGACCTTCCTATCCTCGAAGCACGTCCTGTCCGCGCCTCCGCCCGTTTCCATACCGGCCCCAGCTATGGCCTACACAGTACCTCCGCCGATGGTTTTCCTGGCGTCCAGTGCACTTGCTTCGACTCATCTTCAAGCTGCGGAGCTTCCTCCCTATCCGTCTCTACAGCCTCACACCGGCCTTTCCTACCAGGCACCGCCCCCTATAAACACCACCTTCCACGAACCAGGCACGCCGACCCATGCGGCCCAGTTCACCTCACCGACGCACTTCTTCCCCGAGGCCGACGCCGAACAGGAGCGTAGATTGAAGCGAATGGAAGAAACGATACGAGCCCTACAAGCGGGTGATGCTCGTCCCGACGCACGCTATGGCGACTACAGCCTATTCCCGGGTATGCGGCTGCCCCCGAAGTTCAAGGTCCCGGAGTTCAAGACTTATGAGGGCACGACGGATCCACGCCACCACCTTCGCCACTACCGAGGGAAGATGCTGCAGTATTGGGAATACGAGGAGTTTGTCATCCACTCCTTCCAGGATAGCCTGTCGGGATCGGCCCTCGATTTGTTCATGTCGCTGAAGGTCGAGGACATCCCGACGTGGGAGGACCTCTCCCGGAGGTTCAACGACCAATACCGATATTGCGCGGAAACGCCCCCCATCCTTCTGGAGCTGAGCACGAAAGAAATGGCACGGGGCCAAAGGTTCAAGGAATACGCTGCCAAGTGGCGTGCCTAAGCAGCGAAGCACATCCCTCCAATAAGTGAACCGCAACAGATCCAGTTGTTTCACTCCACACTAAGGGGAGTGTACTATTCACACCTGTTGGCGCACACTTCGTCGTTCTCCGACCTCATCGAGGCCGGGAAAAAGCTGGATTTGGGGATCAAGCTCGGAAGGATGGAGGACCCCACCAGCAAAGGGGAGGAGTCATCAAAGAAGGCCCCCGCGGCGCCGTCGTCTTCCGGCGGGAGGAGAGCGAAGGAAGTTTCGGTAAACGCCGTCAATACGGCACATCAGGCGCCCCAGCAATATTCAGTGAATCTCACGACCACACCGACCACCGCTCCTACCTACTTTCCTCCGCCTCCACAACACCAACCTCAGTCGATCTACTATTCAGCCCCACCGGTCCCACCGCCGGCGACCTCACAACCATACGACCACTTTGCACCCACCTCCGCTCAGCCCTCTCAACCCAGGCCCCCGGTGTCGAGAGCTCCTCCACCGGCGCAACAGAACTCTACTTCGCAGGGCCAACAGGCCGGCGGCACGCAAAGCCGACCCCGCAAACAATACTCGCCGTTGCCCGCTCCTCTCTCTCACATATATCAGCAACTCTTGGCGGGAAATCAGATTCGGCCAATATCCCCGAGTCCGAACTTCGACCCGTCCGTTCAGGATCAGTCCAAGCACTGCGAATATCATCAAGGCGCGTCGGGGCACACTCTCGACAATTGTTGGAGGTTGCGGGACGAAATTCAGAGGAGGATCGACAGCAACAGGCTCACCTTCAACGCCGTCAAGCCCCCGAATGTGCAGGCCAACCCCCTCCCGGACTATAGGTCGAATTCGGGGCCCTCCATCAATATGATCTCCATATGCGCCTCGGGGAGGGACGAAGAAGCGCAGGAGAAATCCCCTCCCTTCTTGGTCAATTACACTCCCGAAGAACTCATAGTCGGGCTCACGGGACACGTGGCCTCACCGGCCCCGTTCGTCGTCGACATCCCTGCCCGGGAGCCGTACTCAGATAGCAAGGTCCCCTAGACCTACGAAGGAAGTGTTGGGAGTGTTGAGCAGCAATTCAGTGTCATGGGGTGACACGCTCGGGGCGGGTGTATGAGAGCTCGGTGGCCAAGGACAAGGGGAAAGCGCCCGCCTTTGAAGTCGGGGCGACGCCCAAAAGCTCGCCTTTCCCACCCAAGAAGGTGACCGAGGAGGAAGCCGAAGCTTTCATGAAGATCGTGAAGGCTAGCGAATACAAAGTGGTCGAGCAAATGGCCAAATCCCCGGCCCACATCACATTGCTTACCCTCCTCCTCGGCTCGGAACCTCACCAGGAGGCCCTCCTCCAAGTACTGACCGCGGCACAAGTCCCGAAGGAAACACCCCCGGACAGGATAGAGGAGACGATCGGTCCATCTTCTCCAACACCATCTCGTTCTCGGACGACGAGCTCCCGTCCGAAGGATGGTCACACTCGCGGGCGTTGCACATTGTCTGCAAGTGCAACAACTACGTTATCGGCCGGGTCATGATTGACAACGGGTCCGCTCTCAACGTGTGCCCAGTGACCACCCTGAAACAGATGAACGTGGACCTCAATCGAGTCCGCCCAAGCAAGACAGCGGTCCGAGCCTTCGACGGCTCACGCAGGGAGGTAAATGGGGAGATCGACCTCCTCATAGACGTTGGCCTGTGCTCGTTCAGCATCACGTTCCAGGTACTCGACATCCCGAACGCATTCAGCCTGTTGCTCGGGAGGCCCTGGATCGACTCGGCCAGCGCCGTCCCCTCTTTTCTGCACCAACGGTTGAAGTTCATCGTCGAGGAGAGGCTCATTACGGTGAAGGGAGAAGAGGACTACGCCATCTACAAGGAGACGGCGGTGCCCTACATCAGCGTCGGGGACGATGAAAACCTCCCCTTCCACTCATTCGAAATCATTTCCGTCATCCGGGACTACGGAGAGAGTGGACCATCCCGTGCCGATCGCATGATAGGGAAGGTTCTCCTGCGCAACAACTACATTCCCGGCACCAACCTCGGGGCGCGCGGGCAAGGGATCAACCGCCCTATTGAAGTCGAAGGATACAAACACAGGAGAGGACTCGGTTTTCGCCCCTCCTGTCATGAGATCATCGAGGCCCGCAAGGGCAATCATCTTCACCGCCTCGCCGCATACTACGGGAGGCTCAACAGGGGCACTTCAGTCCCCCCGCTATCTCACTTCTTCCCTGGGCCTTCACACACCATAGGAGGCACCCTTGACGGCCCTTCTTCGGACTCCGACGACAGTCCTGCCACTCCGTCAGCCGTGTGCGCCGTCACCGAGGAGATTCCTTCAGGGGTTCACATCCGCTTGGAGCAGGAAAACGAGGAGCTGGACAACTGGACCTCAGTCCCGCGCTACTCGGCTGTGATTGCCGATGTGTAAGGCTTATCTATGCATAGGATGTTCCCCGCGTGTCGGCATAGCCATGCGCCACACGACGGGAGAGAGGGGTTTATATTATGGCTTTTTGTTCACAACATCAATGAAATCTCTCACGCATTTTTTGAATTCCCTCACATTCTTTCTCCCTATCCTATTCTCTATCTCGCAGCGTTATAAATTTTCTAAGACGATTCTCTCGAATTTCCAGGCTCCACTCGAATCCAAATCCTCGATGCTTCGATTCGAACCTATCCCGAGAGCCCCTCGGTGAGCCCCAACCCGTATACTTTGGGGAAGGGCTTCCCGAGGACAGTCAAGTGCCCGAGATAGAAGAGAGTTTGCGTCGCCTCGAAGACCATTAAATCACCTCGGTCGAGCCAACGGAGGAGATCAACGTGGGCACCGAAGAAGAGCCTCGCACCTTGAAGATCGGGACAGCCCTTCACCCTGCACAGCGAACCCGGATGATCGACTTCCTGAAGGAATATCAGGAGGTCTTCGCCTGGTCTTACGCCGACATGCCCGGCTTAGACCCCTCAATAGTCGAGCACTTCCTCCTGCTCGACACCGAGAAATTCCCGCCCAAACGGCAACAGTTACGGCGACAATGGGCTAGCCTTCTTCTCCGCATCAAGGAAGAAGTCGTCAAACAGATCAATGCGGGATTCCTCGAAGTCTGCAACTATTCAGAGTGGGTGGCGAACATTGTGCCAGTGGAAAAGAAGGATGGAAGGGTCCGAGTTTGCGGCGACTACAGAGATCTCAATAAGGCCAGCCCTAAGGACAACTTCCCCTTGCCGCACATCGACGTCCTAGTCGACAATACGGCGCGCCACGCCCAATTCTATTTCATGGATGGCTTCTCCGGATACAATCAAATCTGGATGACCGAGAAGGACAAACTCAAAACGATGTTCACTACGATGTGGGGAACCTTTTGCTACCGCGTTATGCCTTTCGGCCTCAAGAACGCGGGGGCAACTTATCAGAGGGCTATGGTCACATTATTCCACGACATGATGCACAAGGAAGTCTAGGTATATGTCGACGACATGATCGCCAAGTCCAAAGAAGGAGAAGACCACCTAGTCAACCTGAAGCGCCTTTTCGACCGCCTAAAGGAATACAAACTCCGGCTTAATCCGGCAAAGTGCACATTCGGCGCTCGGTCAGGAAAACTGCTAGGATTCGTGGTCAGTGAGCGCGGCATCGAGGTGGATCCGGATAAAGTCAAGGCGATCAAAGAGCTTCCCCCGCCGTCAACGGTCCGAGAGGTGCGCGGCTTCTTGGGGCGACTGAATTACATTGCACGCTTCATTGCAAACCTGACAGATAAGTGCCAACCGCTCTTTCGCTTGCTCCGCAAGAATGCAGCGATGGAGTGGGACCGCGAGTGTCAGAAGGCCTTTGACACCATCAAGGCCTACCTAATTCAGCCACCGATATTGGTACCACCCGTGCCGAACCGGCCCCTCATTTTGTACCTCACAGTACGCCGACAGTCCTTAGGGTGCATACTGGGGCAAGAAGACGAGTCGACACGCACAGAAAGGGCGATATATTACTTGAGCAAGAAGTTCACCGAAGGGGAATCCAATTATCCGGAGATCGAGAAGATGTGTTGCGCGTTGGTATGGGTCATGCAAAGGCTCCGACAATACACACTCTATCACACGATCCGCTAATTGTCAAAAGCGGACCCCTTGCGGTATTTGCTCGATAGCCCCTCCTCCATGAGGAACATCGCAAAATGGCGCTGTCAGTTGACGGAATACGACATAGAGTACGTGCCTCGCACATCTGTCAAGGGGCAAGCCATTGCCGACCACCTAGCAGAATTCCCGATTGACGATGACACGCCGATTAACACGGACTTCCCGGATGAAGGAATCCTCCAGGTAGATGAAGAGAAAGAGGAGCCAACGTGGAAGATGTACTTTGACGGGGCTGTCAATTCCGTGGGATCCGGAGTTGGGGCAGTCTTGATATCCCCGGATGGGCGTCATTATCCGGTCGCAGCAAAAGTGGATTTCTCCTGTACCAACAATGTGGCCGAGTATGAGGCGTGCATTCTCGGTTTGCAAGCGGCGATTGATTTCAAGGTGAAGGAGTTAGAAGTGTTCGGTGATTCCATGATCACAATCTTCCAAACGTTGGGGCAATGGAAGACGAAAGACGCGAAGCTAGTCCCGTACCATGAATACCTTGAGAAGTTGGCGAAGAATTTCGAGAAGATCTCGTTCACCTACACTCCACGCGCGAAGAATCAGTTCGCAGACGCACTTGCGACACTTGCATCCATGGCGAGTATTTCAGAGGGGAACATCGTCGAACCTCTTGAAATCGAAGTGGCCAAAGGCCCGGCCCACTGCAATGCGATTGAAGCGTCCGAAGCGAAGCCGTGGTACGAGGACATCAAGAACTTCTTGCAAACGGGCCAATATCCCCCGTTCGCCGATCGCCGCGATCAAAGACGCTCAGGCGCCTTGCGATGCACTACTTTCTGAGCGGTGAGATACTATACCGCCGCTCCTTTGATTCCACGCTCCTCCGGTGCATCGACGAACACGAATCGCGGCGTCTTATGGAAGAAGTGCACGGAGGAAATTGTGGGCCCCACATGAATGGCCTTATGCTCGTTAAGAAGATCATGCGCTTAGGCTATTATTGGTCCACCATGGAGACTGACTGCGTAAAGCATGTCAGACACTGTCACCGATGCCAAGTGTACGCCGATTAGATTAAGGCGCCGCCCAACGAGCTACGCCCTATGACGGCCCCGTGGCCCTTCTTAATGTGGGGGATGGACGTGATCGGCCCGATCAACCCCAAAGCGTCTAACGGGCACATGTTCTTCTTGCTGGCAATTGATTATTTCACCAAGTGGATCGAGGCTATCACTCTCGCATTGGTCACCGTAAAAGCCGTAGCCCGTTTTCTCAGAAGTGACGTCATTGCCCGGTACGGGGTCCCCGCGACAATCATCATGGACAACGCTAAGAACCTGAACAACAAGGTCATCGACGAGCTCTGTGCACAATTCAAAATCCAACACCGCAACTCCACCCCATACCGTCCCCAAATGAACGGTGCGGTGGAAGCGGCGAATAAGAACATCAAGAAGATCATCGAAAAAATGACGGTGAACTACAAGGATTGGGACGAGATGCTCCCCTATGCACTCTTGGCGTACCGGACATCCATACGGACTTCAACCGGGGCAACCTCGTACTCCCTAATCTATGGCATGGAGGCAGTCCTCCCAATCGAAGTGGAGATCCCTTCCATGAGAATTCTTGCCGAGGCCGAACTTGCAGAAGCGGAGTGGGCAAAGCAGCGATATGAGCAACTAAACCTCATTGATGAGAAAAGGCTGAAAGCGCTGTGCCACGGACAGTGCTACCAACAGAGGATGGCACGAGCATTCAATGCCAAGGTCCGTCCCCGAGAGTTCAGTCCCGGTGACCTCGTCCTGAGGAAGGTTCTACATGTCGCGCCCGACTCTCGAGGAAAGTTCTCGTACAAATACGACGGCCCCTTCATCGTCAAAGAGATTTTCTCCGAAGGAGCGGTCATTCTGAGCGATATGGACGGCACCGAAAATGCCCTCCCCGTCAACGCTGACGCCATCAAGAAGTATTATCCATGAGCACTTGTATGTGTTTTCGTTTTTTTTATTCGCCTGGCTCCGTGCCTGTTTCATTGTAAGACATTTCTGTTCTCGTGAACGAGCGTCAATTCCCGCTGTTTTGTCCAATACTAAGCTTTCTTGAGAGAAAAAAATAAATTTTCTCGCTAGGTCGAAAACCTCTTTGAGACGGCCTAGGCAAAAAAGCTAGGGAACGAGTGGCACGACTTAAAATCCCGCAAAGGGGAGTCGCGGCAAAAGGAGAGCATAAATCATTTCCTCGCTAGGTCGAAAACCTCTTCGAGGCGGCCTAGGCAGAAGCTAGAGGACCCTAGAGGTGCGATCTCGCCCCAAACACGAGGAATCGTAGCAAAAGGTGAGCATTCTTGTGAGAAAAGAAAAAAATCAAATAAAAATACCCCGCTAGGTCCTCACGCATCTTGCGACCTAGGCAAAAGTTAGGGGATAATGTCGGCTCTACCACGAAAGAACAGCAACGCTTCTCTGTGAAGCTACACCGAGTAGTGGTTCAGCATCCTCCGACGCAAGCAAACTCTCTTCGACTCTCCAGGCTCGAGACTAGCCTCGGAATGGGGCCGAATCGACGTATGCTTGATTTGGAGGATCCCATAAGATCCCTCCCATTACCTTTATGCATATATTCTACGGGCTATCCGTCACAAAAAACCATTCTCCGATAATGACACGGCCGCCTTCCAAATGGTCACCGATGTCATATCCCCAACACATCTTTACATAGATTCCTTTACGCGTCGTAGTCTAAACGATTTCGCGTGGCTGACGTCCTTTGTAGGCTTCTCTTTCCCATGTACAGGTACGATCAGGAACCCCAAGGGACGCTCCCCGCCGATGGATTCGCGTCTGCCTCATGTGGCAAGCCGTGCTCTCGAAGCCTTGGAAATCATCGAGGGATGCGCCGCATCGCCCAAACCAACGGTGTTCAAAGAAGGACAAACGATAGGAGATCATCATCAGTCACCGCGCATGAGGCGGTTCAGACCCAAACGCCAAGCGAGCCATATCGCACAACGTTTTCCGCAAATTCCAAATTTTAAATTCCAAACTTTAAATTCCAAATTTTAAATTCCAAACTTTAAATGCCAAATTCTAAATTCTTGTTCGGGTCCATCCCGGTTTCAAATTCCTGTTCGGGTCCATCCCGGTTTTAAATTCCTGTTAGGGTCCATCTCGGTTTTAAACGTCATGTTCGGGTCCATCCCGGTTTTAAACTTCCTATTCGGGTCCATCCCGGTTTTAAACTTCCTGTTCGGGTCCATCCCGGTTTCAAATTCCTGTTCGGGTCCATCCCGGTTTCAAATTCCTGTTCGGGTCCATCCCGGTTTTAAATTCCTGTTCGGGTCCATCCCAGTTTTAAATTCCTGTTCGGGTCCATCCCGGTTTTGAATTTCTGCATTCGGGTTCATCCCGGCTTTTAAATTCATGTTCAGGTCTATCCTGGCCCCTCGGGTCCATCCCGGCTTTTAAATTTCTGTTCAGGTCTATCCTGACCCCTCGGGTCCATCCCGGCTTTTAATTTCATGTTCAGGTCTATCCTGGCCCCTCGGGTCCATCCTGGCTTTTAAATTTCTGTTCAGGTCTATCCTGGCCCCTCGGGTCCATCCCGGCTTTTAAATTTCTGTTCAGGTCTATCCTGGCCCCTCGGGTCCATCCCGGCTTTTAATTTCATGTTCAGGTCTATCCTGGCCTCTCGGGTCCATCCCGGCTTTTAATTTCATGTTCAGGTCTATCCTGGCCCCTCGGGTCCATCCCGGCTTTTAAATTTCCGTTCAGGTCTATCCTCGCCCCTCGGGTCCATCCCGGCTTTTAAATTTCCGTTCAAGTCTATCCTGGCCCCTCGGGTCCATCCCGCTTTAAATTTCCTGTTCAGGTCCATCCTGGCCCCTCGGGTCCATCCCGGCTTTAAATTTCCTGTTCAGGTCCATCCTGGCCCCACGGGTCTATCCCGGCTTTTAATTTCTTGTTCCGGTCTACCCTGGTTTCTTCATGGTTTATCCTGGTTTCTTTCGGGTCCGTCCCGGTCTTAATTTCCAGCGCAATGTCCCGACATGTCCAAGCGAGGTACGAGTAGCAGTGGGGGGGATACGGTATCAGAACTGTCGCCGGGCCCAAAAAGGGGATGCTTATTATGGTCTATGGCTACATCCTCTAACCGAGCATGCAACCAAAGAAGGGCAAGCTGTCAGCACCCCATTTTGGGCCATCGGCTTCCTACAAGAGAATCCCGATCAAGGCCCGGGTTACTATTCATCACCCGGCAATCGGAGGCGAACGTGCGGTCACAGAGTCATGAACGACAAGAGAAGAGCTGGGTCCACTAGAAAAACAGAAGAGAGCCGTCGGAAGAGCAGACAGACAAGGAACCCCGAAAACAGCGGAGCCGGCACTGTGGCACTATTCATCACCGAATCACTGAAACACCGAAAGGTGCCTAATATGGGACTCTAAAAATCCCTCTTAATGCCAAAGTGACCAACGACACGTCCGGTCGCGTTCTGGAGGCATCCCGATTAAGCCGGGACACCCCCGATCTCTCACGGATGCCTTTTCTGATAGGGCTACCGGGGCCCGCTCCACTGACAGGTAAACGGCCCCCCAAAACGGGCCTACAGGCACCCAGGGACCACCGGGGTCGTGAAACAAGCTTCAGACGACCTTTCGGAACTCTACAGGGCTCCCCGAGGGACGTTTCAGTGGTAGCAAACGCCTCCCGGTGTATCTTCGGGGCACGTTCATAGAAAACAGAGATCACAGCGACCCCCGAACACCTCAAGACATTCGGGGAACAACTGAGAAAGCCCGGTCACAAGTCATTAGGTCTTCCCGGGCCAACGGTCTTCGGTCGGGGACAACGAGCCGACGATCTCCCATGAGGCGGAAGGGTCACCGAAACGAACATTGAGGTGCACAAAGGGGCAATCGGGGACCGAGGACGCTCAACTCCACTCCGAATGTCCGAACAGGGCAAAACCAACTCTCGAGGCGCCGAGTCGCCCGAACATTCGTTCACACGACGCATGGCGATATTAGGCTCAATCAAATCCTCTTCGTTCCAGCATTCCAAATCTATAAATTAATTGGGCATCGGAGATCGGACGCGCGTTCAATCGAGTCTCGGGCTTTTTCCGGCTTTTCTCTTAATCGGATGGGACCCACAGCTCAGCCAAGCCAAGCCACCAAGCCACGGCTCAACCCTCCAAGCCACGGTTCGCCCGCAATCAGCCGCGGCTTGCCCTATGGCCGACGGCTCCATGCACTCCCCTCCACAAATTCAAATTTTCTCTTACACACCCATCACTTCCTATCATCCATCCATCACTCCATCACTTCCCCTTTGCTTTCCCCACACTCCACATGACCCAAACCCCATCTTAATCCCTTCTTGAATTCGGCAGCCCCCCATTAGGACCTTTAACCGCGATTAACTCTCCTTAACCGAACCATTAGCCTAGCCTATAAGTTCCCATTCATCATTAGACTTAATCACTTCTTCATTCTCCTTCTCTCTCAAGCCAATCTCCCTCTAGAATCCTCTCAAACTCCAGCCCACTCCCACTCATTCGTCCATCCCGAGCCAAGGCCAAAACCATCGGAAAACCACCCGGTATTCCCGTAACCACCCGACCCGACTTAAGCCAAAGTCACAAAACTTCCTAGCCCACATATTTTCCACCCCCTAAGTCCATTTCCGGGCTTAGATTTCTCATTTGAAGCCTCCATCAACGTGTTTTGGCTGTGAGAAGAACCGGCTCCCTAGGACGCTAGACGCGTGCACCAAGCCTCAACAACGTGCCATCTCACTCCACGACTTTGCCGAGTCGTGCCATCACGTTCAAAGGGTTCCTCACAACCCTCACCCTCTCTCGTGAAGAGGTGGTCACGAGCCGAGGGCCGATCCACCATGCACAACCACCGTTTCATCATTTCTTCTCTTACCGGGTTATTTGCTTTCACACCGAACTTTCTCTCACTGTTTCGGGTTCATCTAGGGCTTGGCACGTTCGGGTTTGTCCACGGACGTCTAGATCTGCCTCTTAGGAGTCCAACGAGCCCAACCTCGCACCGTGCCATGGCCGGAGCTAGCGTGCCGACCCCGTTCTTCCCGAGTTGCCGCGGCTGCCTCCCTCTCGGGTCATCCACTCGTAACTTCAAACCGAGTCTAGCGACTCCCACAGCCGCTTCCCCGACTCTTCTCCTCGTGCAACGAGGCTAGGTAACGTCCTCTACAACTTAGAAGAGCTAGGATCCTCGATGTTTGGTCATATGAAGTGTTAATGTGATTTAAAGTACCCGAATGCACGAAAGTTGCCATTTTTCTTTCGGATCCGGGCTTCCCATGCAATCCCATGCATCGTTACGTGTTTTTACTCTCTTTGTTACGTCCGAACGTTGCATGAACGTGTATGCCATAATGGGAGACGACCTATTTCGAGGTTGGAGAGCCTCTTGTGGTCCGTAAGGGCCACGGAACTCACGGCCATGCCTCCCGAAGGGATGGCCGAGAGTCCCTTTGTCCCTCACGGACGCACGGGAAGCTCTTTCACCCCGAGATTCGTTGATCCCTACCCCTCACTATCTCTAACTGTGATCATGATATGCATGCACGACAGGAAAGGTTCGGGATCTAGGAGTAAAAGAACCAAAGGGGTCGGATGTGTCAAGGGAGGCCCACGGCCATCCTCCTTGCAAGGGGGCCGAGAGGTCCCTTGACCCATTCGAAGCCTTAGGGCTCTTTGCTTCGTGATGCCGTGCTCTTCTCGTAATTTACTTCCGAGTTTATCGTTAAATGAGTCAATGTCGTTTTGTTGATTCCATGAATATGTTATTTTTGAGTGTATCGTATGTTTGTTTATGGAAATAGGGATCGCGCCGACGTCTATTTAATGAAATGCGGGTTATATTACGTGCATATTATATGGTGTATGCGAGGGGCGGTTAGGAACAATGTGAAAGACCTACCGAAACTCAAGCCGGGTCAAGGAGTATTCGGCCACTCACCCTTGAGAGGTGGCCGAATCATCCGTGACCTCGTGGGAGTCTCGGTTGGCCTTTCCATTATTCCAAAGTCGGTCCTTGGAATTGTTCGTAATTACATTTCCTTTTTTATCGTTGTCTATACGTTTATTACTTATTCTATATGTTAGATCCCGATACCACCCGTCGCAACCATAACCGTAACAAGGAACAACAAACATCGAATAATTTCACAAACGAGATAAGCGGGACGTGCTACTCGGCTAATTAAATCACTTGGACTAAATAATTGGATAAATTGGTTATTAATTTGTAAACGCATCGATGATTTACGGAACGGCGAGAATGCCCTTTCTCATTAAAAAGCTCACAATTTCAAAATACCGAGACACGTAACACGAATAAAATAGACGTCTAACGAGTACTTGGGTGCTATGACTCGAGTTCGGGCCCGATTTGAGGCGGCTCGAGTCAAGACGCACGAGTCCTTCTTAGACTTCTTCGTGTAACGCGATCTCCAATTTATACACGAACATTGCAATTTTATCATCCAAGGGCATAATCGTCATTCCGTGACTCACCGATACCCTAGGCTTTAGGGAGTTGGAAACACCTAGAACTATGAACAAGAAAGGACAACCCGTTCGGGTGCGAGTTTCATTCGCGCGGCCCATTTCGTTTATTTTCGGTGTTCCTTTCTTCCTATCGTAGATTCGGTGGGGAGCATTTTATTTCAGTTACAAAACACGAACAACCGGATTAATCATACATTCGGCCTAATCAAACACTAGCTAATGGATAGGCGGAATGATAGATTCCAATCTAGAGTCAAAACATGGGTTTGGCTAATTCGGTGAAGCCGCAGTGTCACCTCACTGAATAAGAATCATAAAACGAACACACACATGTAATCGGCTTAGAACCCTATTCTAGTCCACCATCTATGTTTGCCCAGGTTAGATACGTTGTTTGCCAACCAACCCCGGTTAATAACTGATTAAATCACGTACATTCGGCCTAATATACAACTTGTCTGTATTCACCGATACTTATCAGTTGTTGTCTGTATTTCATCAGTTTCATTAGTTTTCTTCTGTTTTATCCCTGCATTTCCTGATTTGTCGCGATTCGGGCCCGAGCCCATAGGTTACGTGTTACATGGGGTCCAATGCCCCGAATCACCGAATACGAGGTCCAACGCCTCCTATTCCACCGAGCGCGTGCAACCCGAGTGCGGAATGGGATCTAGCCTCGGTTCACAGTCACACTCCGAATGCGGCCTATGTGGAAGGCAAATTTGGATAAGGCGCGTGAAACGGGTTTAGATATCACCCGGGAACTCGATCGGTCCATCAGAAACAGTGGGAACCAACCGACTCTCCTGCAAACCGTTGGATCGATCGGACCCGACCCCCGGCTCTTTGAGCCCGCGTTGCCTTAATTTGTTTATCGGTCGTTTAAAATACACGGTGAGTCAGAGTGGAATATTGGCCCAACGCGAACCGATCGGGTCCATTCACTTATTTAGTTACATTTTGTAATTATTCGAGAGAACATTGTGAGGATTTTATTTGTACATTCACTCATTCATTTGTAAGGATCCCCGATCGGCGAGCGAGAGGTCCGAGTGTCGAACCGGTCAAGTCGGTCTATTGCTACCGAGAGATGAGTAAGTTCGAATACACGCGGTCTCGGTTCGCGCAGGGAATCGACCATCACGGTTCGATGAACTGTAACGCTAAGATAGTGGACAGATTCCTCGACACGCAAGCATACTCATCTTCCGGATTCTTGGCCCAACTTGATCAATTCATCGATTTTACGGTGTCAAAATGGGCGAGGCAAGTGCAACCCTAAATCACGTGGTAAATAAACTAAACGACATGCCTAGCAAACTAGAGTACCGCAAGGGCGTGCGGGATATAGGCCCGCACGTAATAGAACCCCCGAATTCGGATTTTCGGTTCCGCATGACCATTGCCTTAGCATTTAGGTGTACCCCGTACCCCTAGACCCGGGTAACTTGCCAGCCCTCGACCTTCAGGTCGTAAAATGACAGGTGGTGACTCCTTCTCACGTGCGTCCGTCGCGCGTCCCCGGGAAGGTGGACACTCCCAGGCCGCGTTGCACAGGCATCGCGCATGCGTGCCCCGACGAGATTAAATTTGGGTGCGCACAACCATTGCATGAATCGACGCCGTTTTACCAATTCCTTCATATATACATTGTATGTGTTCGTTTGTGAGTTCGGTTGTGCTTCGAGATCTTGGCGGCGTCGGTTTCCTTCCATTTTCACCGAAATATGTGTTATTATTGAGCTCGATGTATTATGTATGCAAGGTACGGCTATAATCGACGTAGGAGACTCTCCATAACCCAAGTCAGGTCAAGGAGAGCTCTCGGCCTAACCCTTGGAGAGGTGGCCGAGTGCCCTTTGACCCTTCCCGGGTTTAGGACGATCTCCTTCGCTGCTTCGGAATCATCCCTTGGAATTAAGTGTATTCATATTTTGCAGTTTTATTGTTGATCATGTGCTAGCCGTCTCCTAGGAGAGTTAGTTTTGGAAGATTATCCGTCAAGTCCACAATTCCTCGATATAAGATCACTACCACCGAATAATTTCACAAATGGGAGAAACGGGAAGTATCATTCGGTTAATTAAATCACTTGGACTAAATAATTGGATAAATTGATTGCTAATTCGTAAGCGCATCAATGGTTCACGGAACGGCAGAAATGCCATTTCTTTAACAGCTCACAATTTCAAAGCACCGAGACGTGTAACACAAATAGAATTGGTGTCTAGCGAGTACTCGCATACTATGACTTGAGTCTGGGCCCATTTTGAGGTGGCTCGAGTCGAGACGCGCAACTCCTTTTTAGACCTCTTCGTATCACGCGATCTTTAATTTATATGTGAACTACACACGTTTTACCGATCAAGGGCATAATCGTCATTCCGCGATTCACCGATATCCTAGGCATTAGGGAGTCGGAAACACCTCGATCTATGGACGGAAAAGGGCAACCAGTTCGGGTGCGAGTTTCATTCGCACGGCCCATTCCATTCACTTTCGGTGTTTCTATCTCCAAATTGTAGATTCGGTGGTGAGCATTTTATTTCTGCTGCAAAACACGAAAAATCGGATTAATCATGCATTTGGCTTAATCAAACATTAGATAATGGATAGGCGGAATGCTAGATTCCAAACTGGAGTCAAAATACGGGTTTGGCGAATTCGGTGAAACCGCAGTGACACTTCACAGAATAGAGTTCTAAAACAAAATCACACATGTAATTGGCTGAGAACCATGTCTTGGCCCAACTCTTTGTTTGCCTAAGTTAGATACATTGTTTGATAATCAACCTCGATTAATAACTGATTAAATCACGTACATTCGACTTAATATACAACTTGTCTGCATTTATCTGTATTTGTCAGTTTTTGTCTGTTCTTCATCATTTTTATCAGTTTTCTTCTGCTTTCCATTTGCTTTTGCTGATTTGTTGCGGTTCGGGCCCGAACCCATAGGTTACGTAATACACGGGGTCCAACGCCCCAAATCACCGAACACGAGGTCCAACGCCTCCCAACTCACTGAGCGCGTGCAACCCGAATGCGGAATGGGATCTAGCCTCGAGTCACCATCACACTCCAAGTATGGCCTATGTGGAAGGCAATTTGGATTGGATGTGTGAAACGTGTCTAGATATCACCCGGGAGCTCGATGGGTCCAACGGTTACAGTGGGAATCAACCGGTTCTCCTGCAGACCGTTGGTTCGATCGGACCCGACCCCCGGCTCCTTGAGCCCGCGTTGCCTTAATTTATTTATCGATTATTCAAAACACACGGTCAGCTAGAGCGGAATATTGGCCCAATGCAAACCGATCGGGATCCATTCACTTATTCAGTTGTATTTTGTAATTACACGAGAGAACATTGCGAGGATTTGTCTGTACATTCATTCATTCATTTGTAAGGATTCCCGATCGGCGAGCGAGAGGTCCGAGTGTCGAACCGGTCAAGTTGGTCTATTGTTACCAAGAGAGGAGTAAGCCCGAATACTCGCAGTTTCGGTTCACGCAGAGAGTCGACCGCCGTGGTTTGACGAACTGTAAACGTTAGGATAGTGAACCGATTCCTCGACGCACAAGCCTACTCATCTTTCGGTTTCTTGGCCCAACTTGATCAATTCATCGACTTTGCGGTGTCAAAACGGGCGAGTCAAGTGCAACCCTAAATCACGCGGTAAATAAACAAAACGGCAAGCCTAGCAAACTAGAGTACCGAAAGGGCGTGCGGGATATAGGCCCGCACGTAATAGAACCCCCGAATTCGGAATTTTTGGTTCCGTATGACCATTGCCTTAGCATTTAGGTGTATCCCGTACCCCTAGACCCAGGTAACTTGCCGGCCCTCGACCTTCGGGTCATAAAATGGCAAGTGGCGACTCCTTCTCACGTTCGTCCGTTGCGCGTCCTCAGAAAGGTGGATACTCCCAAGCCGCGTTGCATAGGCTTCGCGTATGCGTGCTCCGACGAGATTAAATTCGGGTGCGCACAGCTTGGCGACTCCACTGGGGATATCTAGAGGGTTCGGGCTCGATTCCGTTTGCTTGCTTGCATGTTTATTTATCGTTTTCTGTACATTTATTTTAAGCGCATTTATTTCGCACACATTTATTTTACGCACTTGCATTCCATCATTCTAGCGGGTTTCTAGGTACCTCGTCCGAAATCCCACGGGCGCCAAAATAGGAAGCTAGGTTAGTCAGAGGTTCCGAGTAAGGGAATGGATCGAGTCAACTATGCCACCGAACCGGCCCCCAAAGATCCTCGCTCGATTTCAAGGAATTCATACCCTTGAGTCGGGAGCCCCCATCCATAGATAGCACGGTCGCTGTAGCACCGAACCATGCATCGTGCTATGCCTCCATGCAAGCCTTCAACCCGACGCCGACAACAGTCCATCGAGTCGGCCTGCGTGCCACTTGAGTCTTTTCTATTTCAAGAGCGATGTACCTTGTAATTTGTACTAAGCCGTGGGCATTTACTTTTCTCTGCACATATGCATCATGCAATTTTCAAAACACACTAGGATGTCGTTCACGTTGACAAGTCCGAAGCAGATTTTCTTATCGTCTTGGTAAGGGACGCCTCGCTCGGCCTCCTGCCCGCGCCTCGACAAAGTCCACCAGCACACAAGGACCTCACCGACCCAACACGAAATGCGGATGGCGTATACTCTGGGACAGCATGATCGACCTCACCAACATTAGGTTCGATTACCGAGAGGTTGCTGAGAGATGAGGAACTCGTCGGCCAACCACAACTTGGAGGGAGCTCTCCCAAACCCGCGACAAGCTACAGAGATACGATCAGGAGCTCATTTGAGTGAACGCCGCCCTGGAGAGGTCTAGGAAAGGGCCTCATGAAGGCCCACACATGTACTCTAGGATAGATATCTCCGCAAGGCCCTCGCCTAGACCCGGTGCTTTCTGAGGCCGCGCGCGCTCAGACCCCGAGTGTGGTGTCAAATCAGCTTAAGGCTCTATTTTACAAAATTTGCATTGTACTTTGAACCTTTCGAGTGAACGTGAACGACAGCATTAGCTTTTGAAAACTCACGCATTGCATGCATCCTATCCATTTACTGTTTTACACGACAATTAACACTACCATACGGTAGACAAAGTTGTGACCGCCTTTGCAGGTGGACCTCTCGTGGTCCTCACCCTTCCTCCACGGCGAGACGATCAGTAGCTCAAGGGCCAACCATCCAAGCAACACTAACTCCCCATTAATCCCGCGCAATCGATTACGTCATTGCATGGTTGAGCACACGTCCCTCCATGCTACAAGTACTTCCATCAGCACAACTGAGCGTGCCCTTTCCACGTCGTGCGAGCACACCCCTACCTTGCCCATGCACGCATCCTCGACACACCTTGTGCATGTCTCTCAGTGTGCTTGCATGACGCCAACCAGGCCAATTCGCTCCCCTACGCAGTTGCATTCAAATTACGAATAGTTCTTGTTCCTTCATTGCCTTTCCTCTTTCCATTGCAGGAAATAACTGACAAGAAGGCAACTTGAACCTTGAACGACCACAATCAGGACAATAAACACTTCCCATCCAGCACCTTGGAACTTCGACACCGAATCCCAACCCCCCCTCCACAAAAAATCACAGGCAACAGCTCCGACGAACAGAGCATGGCCCTGCCCACCTGCCGCGAAAGTCACTAGAATGGTCACATCACCGACCAGAGAATGATCCCTGCCCACCCTCCACTGTGGCCATCAACCAGCCACTGGGGCAACATGCACTCTTCCGTAAACTCTCTTTTACATTTATTTATATGCATTCCCAAACAAGCTCCCGACTAGAATGAACCACTCAAGTGAGCATTAGAACAATCCCAAAGATCCCCTATTAGTTCTTTCGGGCCTGTTCGACTCGCCTGTCCTTATGGGACTCGGCTCCCCGAGCCTTCCCTAGGACGGCTGCGCATGCCAATCCGCAATCGAGGAAAGTACACCTATGTAGCCCCTAGTCACGGTCTGACCACTCCAGGGTGGTGATGACTAGACTCCCGGAATTGAGTGTCCCTCACGCGCGGCACCCCATGGGTCGCGCGCTGGACGAAGGAATTTCCCATGGGTCCACCTTACATTTCTTACCACATATTCCACCGCATAATCACCTAATGTATCATCCTCTTTGTCATCCTTCACAGGGAGACGTCAGTCGCGGGCAAAGAGCGATGCGCGGGTTCACACCTCCTCGAGAACTCCTATCGGGTCTTTCTTCCTATACTTCAGCAGGGAAGGGCCCGACAAGGATGTACCCCTATGAAGCCGACGACGGAAGCGTTCGAACGAGCCGCATGCCTTCAGCGCAACCGTCTCAATCGACAAACAAGCATGCCCATCGGCTTCGAGAGCACACTTCTCCAGCGTACAACTGATGCTAGAGCCACAAGCACGATCGGGGACGATGATTGTACAAGGCACCCACCACAAGTCACATTAACAATGAAGATCGGGGCATTCACGTTCATCATTCAGACCGAGACCACCTCGAACATCATCTGGCCACGATGAGCATTTCCAAGCGACGTACGCTGGGGCATCCCCGGTTGAAGCTCGCGACAACACGACCTCGGCAAGCAACGTACACTGGGGCATCCCTGGTTAAAGTTCGCCCTGAGGTCGCCATAGTGGGTCACTCCAACAAACGACACTGGAACGCTCCTAGTCATCCACATCAAGAATGGGCATCTTCCACAGCAAGCATCAGGACAACCCCAGTCACACACTCCCTAGGGCAATTTTGCATTTTCTTTCTCTAGACAACAGGGAAAATCACTTGTAAAGATTTCAAGGACGAAGAACACGTAGTTCGGCTTCCGAATGCATGAAGAACAAACACCAAGTCTCCGCGAGGCAAAGCGCATCAAAGCACCCGCAACAACGAAAAAGTCGGGAAAATTAAAACAAATACATGGGGACACGATACAAACCCCAGCTGCAAGAAAAAAACAGAGCGAATAGAAGCCGAAAAAACCCGCCAATGAACAAAACAAGGCACCGCCGAGATATAAAACTCCGGCACCGCCAATTCAAAGAAGAAATCAACAAACCCCGACAAAAAGGGGGAGCAGCAGACGCAACTCCTCGACGGAGACAGAACGTAACGCACTTGGAGGTCGAATTATTCGAACCCTTCGCCCTTGCAAACTTGAAAGACAAAAGAATCGAGCCTACTAGGTCGAAAACCCCTCGGGGCGACCTAGGCAAAAGCTAGGGCAAGAGAGAGGCACGACTGAAAATCCCAAGGCGGGCGGTCGTGGCAAAAGGAGAGTTCATCCCCTTTAGGTTGAGAGGTACGGCCCCAAGGCGGGTGACCGTAGCAAAAGGAGAGTAAAATGAGAGATAAACAGAACAGTCACCCTGGGCCTTCGTATACTGCGCGAACCAGGGATCCCCAAGGAAAATGGCCAGGTTATCTACTCCAACACGATCCCCGATCGGCTCTCCTATCGAACTCAACCGTCCAAGGCGGATTCTTCTTCAAGCACAGCGGGCGACCAAGCACGCAATCCAAACAGTTCAAGACAGCCAACACCAACCGAAGGACGGAAGAGAAGGGGGGGTACATCTCACGGCAAGCGTGAACCCATGTTTCTTTTCAGCATTGGGCAACGTGCTCCCCAAGCTTTCTCTTTTCTCTTTGTCATTGCACAACTCCAAAATGGGTCACAGCCACCCTTCAATCGGCTATCACAAAGCTAAAATCCTAGACATTTCTTTCCGGGAGTCTAGTCATAACACTCTGGAAATAACTAGACTGAGGTCTGACCAAATTTGAACAAACAATTCCCCATGCGGGTTACAAATGCAGCCGCCCTACGGCACCCTAATGAGAAGGGTCCTAAGCTCACGGGCGCGTCGAACAACCGATAGAGCCGCTTGGGCACCTTTGAGAACTTCTCGATATGCCCATGCAAGGCCAAATGGAGTCCCGGAGGCCTCACATCGGGGCCTCTGAAAGCGGGACCCCCATTCGCATCACCAAAGCAAAAACTCTCCACGGGTCGCCCAGGCGACTCGAAACTGAAGAGCACACGTCACAAACACTTCCTTTTACCAGTGCTTACAAATCGCTAGTAATCCCATAATTTACTAATGATGTCAGGATCACAGGTGCAACAAACACAAGAACTACGGTGGACTCTGATTTTCGACCCCTTGGGATACGTAGGCGCTCTACCCCAGAGCTCGAGTCCCTCATCGCACGATCGGGGCATCCCCAGCAAACTACAATCGTCCCTGCGATAAAGCCGGCACCTGGCAGAGCAACAAGCAATCGCCCCAGCAGCAAAGCCGGCTTCCGACAGATCAAACACACCGCCACTCCAGGGGCAAAGCACCGACGAAGCAACTTCATCGCGGCAGCAACGCCAATCTACAACAGATCAACACCTTTGGGACAACATCAGCCATGTACACTCAGTGCGCACCACTGTCCACATGACTAACGAAGAGTTATGCTCTTCTCTGCAGATGCGCATGGAACCCCAAGGGGCATCTTCTCCCTGACGGACTCATATCTACCTCACGCGACGGGTCGTGCTATCGATACGTCGAAAACCGTCAAGGGATGCTCCATGCCACCAAACCACTGACATCCAAAGAAGGGCAAGCGATGGGAGATCATTATCAGTCGTCGCACATAATGCAATCCAGGCCCAAGGCCAAGCGAACCACGTCACGCGGCGCTTTGCGCAATTCCCAAACTAATTTTCGGGTCCATCCCAATTTAAAATTCCTATTCAGGTCCATCCCGGTTCAAAATTCATGCTTTGGGTCCGCCCCGGTTTAAATTCCTGTTCGGGTCCATCCCGGTTTAAAATTCCTGTTTTCGAGTCCATTCCGATTTAAATTCTTGTTCGGGTCCATCCCGGTTAAAATTTCAGTTCGGATCCATCCCGGTTTAAAATTCCTGTTTCGGGTCCATCCCGGTTTAAAACTCCTGTTTCAGGATTTAAATTCCCGTTCGGGTCCATCCCGATTTAAATTCCTGTTTTGAGTCCATCCCGGTTTAAATTCCTGTTAGGGTTCATCCCGGTTTAAAATTCGTGTTTCGGGTCCATCCCGGTTTAAATTCTTGTTTGGGTCCATCCCGGTTTAAATTCCTGTTTGGGTCCGTCCCAGTTTAAATTCTTGTTCGGGTCCACTCGGTTTAAAATTTCTGTTCGGGTCCATCTCGGTTTAAAATTCCTGTTTCGGTTCCATCCCGGTTTAAAATTCCTGTTCGGGTTCATCCCAATTTAAAATTCCTGTTTCGAGTCCATCCCGATTTAAATTCCTGTTCGGGTCCATCCCGATTTAAATTCTTGTTCGGGTCCATCCTGGTTTAAATTTCAGTTCGGGTCCATCCCGGTTTAAATTCCTATTTTGGGTTCCCCCCAACCTGTGAATTTTGTTTCAGGCACAATATCCCGATGCATCCAAGCAGGGTACGAGCAACCATAGGGGAACGGTATCAGAGCAGTCCCCGGACCCAAAATGGGGTGCTTCTTAAAATCTTTGGCTATATCCTCTAATCGAACATGCAACCAAAGAGGGGCAAGCTGTCAGCACCCCATTTTGGCCCACCGGCTCTCGACACGAGGACTCCCGGTCGAAACTCGGATTACTATTCATGACCCGACAATCGGAGGCGAACGCGCGGACGTGGGAGCATGGACTATAGAAGGGAAGCAGGGTCCTCGAAAAGGCTCAGAAGGGCAATCAAAAAGGGAGATGAACAACGTGCCTCGAAGCAACAGAAGCTGGCACTATGGCACTATTCTCACCAGATCGCCGAAGCATCAGAAGGTATCCAATATGAGACTCTAAAAATCCCTCTTGGTGCCAAAATGACCAACGGCACAGCCGGGTGCATTTTAGAAGCATCCTGCTTGAGCGAAGGCACTCCCGAACATTCATAGACGCCTTCCTGACAGGGCTCCCAAGACGCCCGATCCACGAACGAGCAAACGACACTAGAAGACAGGCCTACACACGCCCCAAGACCACTAGGGCCATGGAACAAGTTTCAGATTGCTTTTCGGAACTCATCTTGGTCTCCCGAGTGGATCTCGACCCGAAAAAAAGGGTCTTTTCTACACAGAAACATAGCCAGAGACCCCCTTTAACGAATCGTCGATGCACGAGATCTATGCCAATCAATCCCAGGGACTTTAAGGGCTTAGAAAATGAGCCCTAATCACATTGCACAATCCATTTAGGTTTCCCGAGTACCATTCCAGCAGCAAAAGGGCCCCTGTCACCCGGAATCTAGCGTTTAGAGCTCATTCGGGGAAATGTTGACGTCCGAGCTTCACACCACTCACTTCCTACAACTCCTAGGACTAGGGAAATCATTTCGCCGCGGGCTAAGCAAGTCAATTAGGTCTCCCGAGTGACATTTCAGTGGTCCCGAACGCCTCTCGGCAAACTTTCGGGACTCGTTTCTAACAAACGGAGATCTCAGTGGTCTCCAAACACATCAAAACACTTGGGAAACACTGAGAGAACCCCGTTCGCGGATTCCTAGGAAGTCTCCGGTTATCGATTTCCAGTCAAGGCAGGCAAGTAAACCGTTCTGCCCAAAGCACAAAGCATGCCAACACGAGCAGTATAGCACGCAGAGGCGCGAACAGGCGACAGAAACGGACTACTTCGCTCCGATCATCCAAACGGAGCAAAATCGGCTTTTGAGTCCCCGGTTCACCCGAGCATCCGCTTACAAGAAGCATGCCAATATTAGGCTCATTAAAACCGCATTCGCGCATACATCGATAATTCGTCGTTCAAGCGAACCACCGAAATCGAACGCACGATCAATCGGGCCCCGAGCTTCTTTCGGCTTTCTTCCTAGTCAAGTGGGACCCTTTAGCCAGCCAAGCCAAGCCTCAAGCCGCAAGCCGCAAGTCATGGCTTCTCTCTATGTGTGGCTAAAAGCAAGCCAAGTCTTCCCTCAACCACACACTCAAAATATCTCTTACACATCCTCACATCAATTCCCAACTTTCCATCACTTCCCATCAACCTCCCACTCACTTTCCCCACCTTAATCTTCCCTCCAAAATTCGGATCCCTTAAGCACTCACTAATTGCACTTAGTTTTCACTAAACAAGCCATTAAGTATTCCTTTATAAGCCCATTGCATCATTAACTTAATCACAACTCCTCTTGCACTCTCTCTCTAGATTTCTCACTCAAAAACTCTCTCAAATTCCTCTCAAACTCCAACACTTCGTTCAGCCCAAGCACAGCCCGGTTCAAGGCCAAAATTGCCGGAAAACTCAACCGTTTTCTAGCGACTGCCACTCAACCCGAACCAAACTTCATATCCCACACGTACTTGACCTCCCAAGTCCATTTCCGGTGTTAGTTTTGCCATTTGAAGCTTCCAGCATGCAGATCCAGAACAGTCCAGAATCAGGTCTCTAGGTACTTTCCCGGTTCCTAGGCGAGTCCCGCCCCCCGACTTTGCCCGAAACTTGACCAAACTTCTTACCCCACATGTTTTCGACCTTCTAAATCCATTTCCGAACTTAGTTTTAGCATTCGAAGCTCCAACACACCGTTTCAGCAGGTAACAGAAACAGTACAGAAACGGGCTTCCATAGCCACCCCGGGATCCTCGGCACGCCATTTCTTCCCACGACCATGGCGAGTCGTGCCATCACTTCCTAGGGGTTCTTCACGATCCTCACTCTTCCTTGTGACAAGGTGGTCGCATGCCTTTTCCCTCCTTTCTCCCTTAATAGATTTTTCCAGTTTTTTACCGAATTTCTTTGCATCTTTCAGGAAAATCGATATGTCCAATCCTCATGAAACCACTGCAGGCATGATCCTCACTCAGTTAGGAGTCCAATGCCACCGACCTTGCATTAAGAGACCACCGGGAGCCTCCCGTAGAGTCGTTTCTTCCTCGGGTGCCAGTCGGGGTTTGTTCCTCTGGTTTTCTTTTTTAACTCGAACTTTGCAGGAACGTACAGGTCAGCTCGTGTTGAATCTCGCCACGAGCCACCTATCACCGTGATCTTCAGTCAGTTAGGAGTCCAATACCATAAACCTTGCATCAAAAGACCACAGGGGGCCTCCTGTGAAGCCGTTTCTTCATCGGGTGCCAATCGGGTCTGTTTTGACCCGACTGGGTCTGTCCTTTTTTACTGACCCGACTTTGTTTTTGATTTCCTGAAAATCTACGCATGCTCTCCTCCTAAAACCACCACAGGCGCGATCCTTAGCCTCTTGGGAATCCATCGCAACTGGCCCCGCGCGAAAATTCCATCCCGATCAACCGGTACAGCCCCGACAAGCCAGACTACCAGTCGGGTCTGCCAGTCGACCCGACTACACCGGTTCGGGTCTGTTCGTTCCAGCCGAGTCTCCCGACTCCCTTTGCCACTTCTCCGACTCTTTCCTCGTGTTCCGAGGCTAGGTAAAACTCCTCTACGACTTAGAGAAGATAGGATCTTCGATACTTGTTTGTTATGGGGGTTAGGGTGGTTAACAAACCGAAATGCATGCAAGTTCAAGTTTTTATATATTCCCATACAAACGTACATCGTTTATCACGTTGCACGTCCATATAACGTATGTACCGTGATGGGAAATGGCTAGGATCGAGGTAGGAGAGACGTCTAAGCTATGTTCGAACCAAGGGAACCCACGGCCTAGTCCCAAGGAAGGGACCCGTGAGCTCTCTTGGCTCACCCGAGGCTAGGGCGGCCTCTCCTTCCCCGAAGTTAGTTGGTTCCCGTGTTTTTTCCGTCGTTTATCGCATGTAATGTATTAGTATGACGGGAAAGGATTTAGATCGGAATTGAAGAGCCCGTCTTGACCCGTGTGAGCCATGGAAACTCACGGCCACTCTTGAGGGGATGTGGCCGAGAGTTCCTTTGGACCACACGGGTCCAAGGAGACCTCTTTCACTCCGAAATAGATCTGTTCCCGTGTTTTCGTGTTTTACCATTGCATGAATCGACTCCGTTTTACCGATTCCTTTATATATACATTGTATGTGTTCGTTTGTGTGTTCGGTTGTGTTTCGATATCTTGGCGGCGTTGGTTTCCTTCCATTTTCACCGAAATATGTGTTATTATTGTGCTCGATGTATTATGTATGCAAGGTACGGCTAGAATCGACGTAGGAGACTCTCCATAACCCAAGTCGGGTCAAAGAGTGCTCTCGGCCTAACCCTTGGAGAGGTGGCCGAGTGCCCTTTGACCCTTCCCGGGCTTAGGACGATCTCCTTCGTTGCTTCGGAATCGTCCCTTGGAATTGAGTGTATTCATATTTTGCGTTTTTATCTTTGATCATGTGCTAGCCGCCTCTTAGGAGAGTTAGTTTTGGAAAATTATCCGTCAACCGGTACAGCCCCGACAAGCCAGACTACCAGTCGGGTCTGCCAGTCGACCCGACTACAACGGTTCGAGTCTGTTCATTCCAGCCGAGTCTCCCGACTCCCTTTGCCACTTCTCCGACTCTTTCCTCGTGTTCCGAGGCTAGATAAAACTCCTCTACGACTTAGAGAAGCTAGGATCTTCGATACTTGTTTGTTAAGGGGGTTAGGGTGGTTAACAAACCGAAATGCATGCAAGTTCAAGTTTTTATATATTCCCATACAAACGTACATCGTTTATCACGTTGCACGTCCATATAACGTATGTACCGTGATGGGAAATGGCTAGGATCGAGGTAGGAGAGACGTCTAAGCTATGTTCGAACCAAGGGAACCCACGGCCTAGTCCCAAGGAAGGGACCCGTGAGCTCTCTTGGCTCACCCGAGGCTAGGGCGGTCTCTCCTTCCTCGAAGTTAGTTGGTTCCCGTGTTTTTTCCATCGTTTATCGCATGTAATGTATTAGTATGACGGGAAAGGATTTAGATCGGAATTGAAGAGCCCGTCTTGACCCGTTTGAGCCATGGAAACTCACGGCCACTCTTGAGGGGATGTGGCCGAGAGTTCCTTTGGACCACACGGGTCCAAGGAGACCTCTTTCATTCCGAAATAGATCGGTTCCCGTGTTTTCGCGTTTTACCATTGCATGAATCGACTCCGTTTTACCGATTCCTTTATATATACATTGTATGTGTTCGTTCATGTGTTCGGTTGTGTTTCGATATCTTGGCGGCGTTGGTTTCCTTCCATTTTCACCGAAATATGTGTTATTATTGTGCTCGATGTATTATGTATGCAAGGTACGGCTAGAATCTACGTAGGAGACTCTCCATAACCCAAGTCGGGTCAAAGAGAGCTCTCGGCCTAACCCTTGGAGAGGTGGCCGAGTGCCCTTTGACCCTTCCCGGGCTTAGGACGATCTCCTTCGTTTCTTCGGAATCGTCCCTTGGAATTGAGTGTATTCATATTTTGCGTTTTTATCGTTGATCATGTGCTAGCCGCCTCTTAGGAGAGTTAGTTTTGGAAAATTATCCGTCAACCGGTACAGCCCCGACAAGCCAGACTACCAGTCGGGTCTGCCAGTCGACCCGACTACACCGGTTCGAGTCTGTTCGTTCCAGCCGAGTCTCCCGACTCCCTTTGCCACTTCTCCGACTCTTTCCTCGTGTTCCGAGGCTAGGTAAAACTCCTCTACGACTTAGAGAAGCTAGGATCTTCGATACTTGTTTGTTATGGGGGTTAGGGTGGTTAACAAACCGAAATGCATGCAAGTTCAAGTTTTTATATATTCCCATACAAACGTACATCGTTTATCACGTTGCACGTCCATATAACGTATGTACCGTGATGGGAAATGGCTAGGATCGAGGTAGGAGAGACGTCTAAGCTATGTTCGAACCAAGGGAACCCACGGCCTAGTCCCAAGGAAGGGACCCGTGAGCTCTCTTGGCTCACCCGAGGTTAGGGCGGTCTCTCCTTCCTCGAAGTTAGTTGGTTCCCGTGTTTTTTCCGTCGTTTATCGCATGTAATGTATTAGTATGACGGGAAAGGATTTAGATCGGAATTGAAGAGCCCGTCTTGACCCGTGTGAGCCATGGAAACTCACGGCCACTCTTGAGGGGATGTGGCCGAGAGTTCCTTTGGACCACACGGGTCCAAGGAGACCTCTTTCATTCCGAAATAGATCGGTTCCCGTGTTTTCGCGTTTTACCATTGCATGAATCGACTCCGTTTTACCGATTCCTTTATATATACATTGTATGTGTTCGTTCATGTGTTCGGTTGTGTTTCGATATCTTGGCGGCGTTGGTTTCCTTCCATTTTCACCGAAATATGTGTTATTATTGTGCTCGATGTATTATGTATGCAAGGTACGGCTAGAATCGACGTAGGAGACTCTCCATAACCCAAGTCGGGTCAAAGAGAGCTCTCGGCCTAACCCTTGGAGAGGTGGCCGAGTGCCCTTTGACCCTTCCCGGGCTTAGGACGATCTCCTTCGTTGCTTCGGAATCGTCCCTTGGAATTGAGTGTATTCATATTTTGCGTTTTTATCGTTGATCATGTGCTAGCCGCCTCTTAGGAGAGTTAGTTTTGGAAAATTATCCGTCAACCGGTACAGCCCCGACAAGCCAGACTACCAGTCGGGTCTGCCAGTCGACCCGACTACACCGGTTCGAGTCTGTTCGTTCCAGCCGAGTCTCCCGACTCCCTTTGCCACTTCTCCGACTCTTTCCTCGTGTTCCGAGGCTAGGTAAAACTCCTCTACGACTTAGAGAAGCTAGGATCTTCGATACTTGTTTGTTATGGGGGTTAGGGTGGTTAACAAACCGAAATGCATGCAAGTTCAAGTTTTTATATATTCCCATACAAACGTACATCGTTTATCACGTTGCACGTCCATATAACGTATGTACCGTGATGGGAAATGGCTAGGATCGAGGTAGGAGAGACGTCTAAGCTATGTTCGAACCAAGGGAACCCACGGCCTAGTCCCAAGGAAGGGACCCGTGAGCTCTCTTGGCTCACCCGAGGCTAGGGCGGTCTCTCCTTCCTCGAAGTTAGTTGGTTCCCGTGTTTTTTCCGTCGTTTATCGCATGTAATGTATTAGTATGACGGGAAAGGATTTAGATCGGAATTGAAGAGCCCGTCTTGACCCGTGTGAGCCATGGAAACTCACGGCCACTCTTGAGGGGATGTGGCCGAGAGTTCCTTTGGACCACACGGGTCCAAGGAGACCTCTTTCATTCCGAAATAGATCGGTTCCCGTGTTTTCGAGTTTTACCATTGCATGAATCGACTCCGTTTTACCGATTCCTTTATATATACATTGTATGTGTTCGTTCATGTGTTCGGTTGTGTTTCGATATCTTGGCGGCGTTGGTTTCCTTCCATTTTCACCGAAATATGTGTTATTATTGTGCTCGATGTATTATGTATGCAAGGTACGGCTAGAATCGACGTAGGAGACTCTCCATAACCCAAGTCGGGTCAAAGAGAGCTCTCGGCCTAACCCTTGGAGAGGTGGCCGAGTGCCCTTTGACCCTTCCCGGGCTTAGGACGATCTCCTTCGTTGCTTCGGAATCGTCCCTTGGAATTGAGTGTATTCATATTTTGCGTTTTTATCGTTGATCATGTGCTAGCCGCCTTTAGGAGAGTTAGTTTTGGAAAATTATCCGTCAACCGGTACAGCCCCGACAAGCCAGACTACCAGTCGGGTCTGCCAGTCGACCCGACTACACCGGTTCGAGTCTGTTCGTTCCAGCCGAGTCTCCGACTCCCTTTGCCACTTCTCCGACTCTTTCCTCGTGTTCCGAGGCTAGGTAAAACTCCTCTACGACTTAGAGAAGCTAGGATCTTCGATACTTGTTTGTTATGGGGGTTAGGGTGGTTAACAAACCGAAATGCATGCAAGTTCAAGTTTTTATATATTCCCATACAAACGTACATCGTTTATCACGTTGCACGTCCATATAACGTATGTACCGTGATGGGAAATGGCTAGGATCGAGGTAGGAGAGACGTCTAAGCTATGTTCGAACCAAGGGAACCCACGGCCTAGTCCCAAGGAAGGGACCCGTGAGCTCTCTTGGCTCACCCGAGGTTAGGGCGGTCTCTCCTTCCTCGAAGTTAGTTGGTTCCCGTGTTTTTTCCATCGTTTATCGCATGTAATGTATTAGTATGACGGGAAAGGATTTAGATCGGAATTGAAGAGCCCGTCTTGACCCGTGTGAGCCATGGAAACTCACGGCCACTCTTGAGGGGATGTGGCCGAGAGTTCCTTTGGACCACACGGGTCCAAGGAGACCTCTTTCATTCCGAAATAGATCGGTTCCCGTGTTTTCGCGTTTTACCATTGCATGAATCGACTCCGTTTTACCGATTCCTTTATATATACATTGTATGTGTTCGTTCATGTGTTCGGTTGTGTTTCGATATCTTGGCGGCGTTGGTTTCCTTCCATTTTCACCGAAATATGTGTTATTATTGTGCTCGATGTATTATGTATGCAAGGTACGGCTAGAATCGACGTAGGAGACTCTCCATAACCCAAGTCGGGTCAAAGAGAGCTCTCGGCCTAACCCTTGGAGAGGTGGCCGAGTGCCCTTTGACCCTTCCCGGGCTTAGGACGATCTCCTTCGTTGCTTCGGAATCGTCCCTTGGAATTGAGTGTATTCATATTTTGCGTTTTTATCGTTGATCATGTGCTAGCCGCCTCTTAGGAGAGTTAGTTTTGGAAAATTATCCGTCAACCGGTACAGCCCCGACAAGCCAGACTACCAGTCGGGTCTGCCAGTCGACCCGACTACACCGGTTCGAGTCTGTTCGTTCCAGCCGAGTCTCCCGACTCCCTTTGCCACTTCTCCGACTCTTTCCTCGTGTTCCGAGGCTAGGTAAAACTCCTCTACGACTTAGAGAAGCTAGGATCTTCGATACTTGTTTGTTATGGGGGTTAGGGTGGTTAACAAACCGAAATGCATGCAAGTTCAAGTTTTTATATATTCCCATACAAACGTACATCGTTTATCACGTTGCACGTCCATATAACGTATGTACCGTGATGGGAAATGGCTAGGATCGAGGTAGGAGAGACGTCTAAGCTATGTTCGAACCAAGGGAACCCACGGCCTAGTCCCAAGGAAGGGACCCGTGAGCTCTCTTGGCTCACCCGAGGCTAGGGCGGTCTCTCCTTCCTCGAAGTTAGTTGGTTCCCGTGTTTTTTCCGTCGTTTATCGCATGTAATGTATTAGTATGACGGGAAAGGATTTAGATCGGAATTGAAGAGCCCGTCTTGACCCGTGTGAGCCATGGAAACTCACGGCCACTCTTGAGGGGATGTGGCCGAGAGTTCCTTTGGACCACACGGGTCCAAGGAGACCTCTTTCATTCCGAAATAGATCGGTTCCCGTGTTTTCGAGTTTTACCATTGCATGAATCGACTCCGTTTTACCGATTCCTTTATATATACATTGTATGTGTTCGTTCATGTGTTCGGTTGTGTTTCGATATCTTGGCGGCGTTGGTTTCCTTCCATTTTCACCGAAATATGTGTTATTATTGTGCTCGATGTATTATGTATGCAAGGTACGGCTAGAATCGACGTAGGAGACTCTCCATAACCCAAGTCGGGTCAAAGAGAGCTCTCGGCCTAACCCTTGGAGAGGTGGCCGAGTGCCCTTTGACCCTTCCCGGGCTTAGGACGATCTCCTTCGTTGCTTCGGAATCGTCCCTTGGAATTGAGTGTATTCATATTTTGCGTTTTTATCGTTGATCATGTGCTAGCCGCCTTTAGGAGAGTTAGTTTTGGAAAATTATCCGTCAACCGGTACAGCCCCGACAAGCCAGACTACCAGTCGGGTCTGCCAGTCGACCCGACTACACCGGTTCGAGTCTGTTCGTTCCAGCCGAGTCTCCTGACTCCCTTTGCCACTTCTCCGACTCTTTCCTCGTGTTCCGAGGCTAGGTAAAACTCCTCTACGACTTAGAGAAGCTAGGATCTTCGATACTTGTTTGTTATGGGGGTTAGGGTGGTTAACAAACCGAAATGCATGCAAGTTCAAGTTTTTATATATTCCCATACAAACGTACATCGTTTATCACGTTGCACGTCCATATAACGTATGTACCGTGATGGGAAATGGCTAGGATCGAGGTAGGAGAGACGTCTAAGCTATGTTCGAACCAAGGGAACCCACGGCCTAGTCCCAAGGAAGGGACCCGTGAGCTCTCTTGGCTCACCCGAGGCTAGGGCGGTCTCTCCTTCCTCGAAGTTAGTTGGTTCCCGTGTTTTTTCCGTCGTTTATCGCATGTAATGTATTAGTATGACGGGAAAGGATTTAGATCGGAATTGAAGAGCCCGTCTTGACCCGTGTGAGCCATGGAAACTCACGGCCACTCTTGAGGGGATGTGGCCGAGAGTTCCTTTGGACCACACGGGTCCAAGGAGACCTCTTTCATTCCGAAATAGATCGGTTCCCGTGTTTTCGCGTTTTACCATTGCATGAATCGACTCCGTTTTACCGATTCCTTTATATATACATTGTATGTGTTCGTTCATGTGTTCGGTTGTGTTTCGATATCTTGGCGGCGTTGGTTTCCTTCCATTTTCACCGAAATATGTGTTATTATTGTGCTCGATGTATTATGTATGCAAGGTACGGCTAGAATCGACGTAGGAGACTCTCCATAACCCAAGTCGGGTCAAAGAGAGCTCTCGGCCTAACCCTTGGAGAGGTGGCCGAGTGCCCTTTGACCCTTCCCGGGCTTAGGACGATCTCCTTCGTTGCTTCGGAATCGTCCCTTGGAATTGAGTGTATTCATATTTTGCGTTTTTATCGTTGATCATGTGCTAGCCGCCTCTTAGGAGAGTTAGTTTTGGAAAATTATCCGTCAACCGGTACAGCCCCGACAAGCCAGACTACCAGTCGGGTCTGCCAGTCGACCCGACTACACCGGTTCGAGTCTGTTCGTTCCAGCCGAGTCTCCCGACTCCCTTTGCCACTTCTCCGACTCTTTCCTCGTGTTCCGAGGCTAGGTAAAACTCCTCTACGACTTAGAGAAGCTAGGATCTTCGATACTTGTTTGTTATGGGGGTTAGGGTGGTTAACAAACCGAAATGCATGCAAGTTCAAGTTTTTATATATTCCCATACAAACGTACATCGTTTATCACGTTGCACGTCCATATAACGTATGTACCGTGATGGGAAATGGCTAGGATCGAGGTAGGAGAGACGTCTAAGCTATGTTCGAACCAAGGGAACCCACGGCCTAGTCCCAAGGAAGGGACCCGTGAGCTCTCTTGGCTCACCCGAGGCTAGGGCGGTCTCTCCTTCCTCGAAGTTAGTTGGTTCCCGTGTTTTTTCCGTCGTTTATCGCATGTAATGTATTAGTATGACGGGAAAGGATTTAGATCGGAATTGAAGAGCCCGTCTTGACCCGTGTGAGCCATGGAAACTCACGGCCACTCTTGAGGGGATGTGGCCGAGAGTTCCTTTGGACCACACGGGTCCAAGGAGACCTCTTTCATTCCGAAATAGATCGGTTCCCGTGTTTTCGAGTTTTACCATTGCATGAATCGACTCCGTTTTACCGATTCCTTTATATATACATTGTATGTGTTCGTTCATGTGTTCGGTTGTGTTTCGATATCTTGGCGGCGTTGGTTTCCTTCCATTTTCACCGAAATATGTGTTATTATTGTGCTCGATGTATTATGTATGCAAGGTACGGCTAGAATCGACGTAGGAGACTCTCCATAACCCAAGTCGGGTCAAAGAGAGCTCTCGGCCTAACCCTTGGAGAGGTGGCCGAGTGCCCTTTGACCCTTCCCGGGCTTAGGACGATCTCCTTCGTTGCTTCGGAATCGTCCCTTGGAATTGAGTGTATTCATATTTTGCGTTTTTATCGTTGATCATGTGCTAGCCGCCTTTTAGGAGAGTTAGTTTTGGAAAATTATCCGTCAACCGGTACAGCCCCGACAAGCCAGACTACCAGTCGGGTCTGCCAGTCGACCCGACTACACCGGTTCGAGTCTGTTCGTTCCAGCCGAGTCTCCCGACTCCCTTTGCCACTTCTCCGACTCTTTCCTCGTGTTCCGAGGCTAGGTAAAACTCCTCTACGACTTAGAGAAGCTAGGATCTTCGATACTTGTTTGTTATGGGGGTTAGGGTGGTTAACAAACCGAAATGCATGCAAGTTCAAGTTTTTATATATTCCCATACAAACGTACATCGTTTATCACGTTGCACGTCCATATAACGTATGTACCGTGATGGGAAATGGCTAGGATCGAGGTAGGAGAGACGTCTAAGCTATGTTCGAACCAAGGGAACCCACGGCCTAGTCCCAAGGAAGGGACCCGTGAGCTCTCTTGGCTCACCCGAGGCTAGGGCGGTCTCTCCTTCCTCGAAGTTAGTTGGTTCCCGTGTTTTTTCCGTCGTTTATCGCATGTAATGTATTAGTATGACGGGAAAGGATTTAGATCGGAATTGAAGAGCCCGTCTTGACCCGTGTGAGCCATGGAAACTCACGGCCACTCTTGAGGGGATGTGGCCGAGAGTTCCTTTGGACCACACGGGTCCAAGGAGACCTCTTTCATTCCGAAATAGATCGGTTCCCGTGTTTTCGCGTTTTACCATTGCATGAATCGACTCCGTTTTACCGATTCCTTTATATATACATTGTATGTGTTCGTTCATGTGTTCGGTTGTGTTTCGATATCTTGGCGGCGTTGGTTTCCTTCCATTTTCACCGAAATATGTGTTATTATTGTGCTCGATGTATTATGTATGCAAGGTACGGCTAGAATCGACGTAGGAGACTCTCCATAACCCAAGTCGGGTCAAAGAGAGCTCTCGGCCTAACCCTTGGAGAGGTGGCCGAGTGCCCTTTGACCCTTCCCGGGCTTAGGACGATCTCCTTCGTTGCTTCGGAATCGTCCCTTGGAATTGAGTGTATTCATATTTTGCGTTTTTATCGTTGATCATGTGCTAGCCGCCTCTTAGGAGAGTTAGTTTTGGAAAATTATCCGTCAACCGGTACAGCCCCGACAAGCCAGACTACCAGTCGGGTCTGCCAGTCGACCCGACTACACCGGTTCGAGTCTGTTCGTTCCAGCCGAGTCTCCCGACTCCCTTTGCCACTTCTCCGACTCTTTCCTCGTGTTCCGAGGCTAGGTAAAACTCCTCTACGACTTAGAGAAGCTAGGATCTTCGATACTTGTTTGTTATGGGGGTTAGGGTGGTTAACAAACCGAAATGCATGCAAGTTCAAGTTTTTATATATTCCCATACAAACGTACATCGTTTATCACGTTGCACGTCCATATAACGTATGTACCGTGATGGGAAATGGCTAGGATCGAGGTTGGAGAGACGTCTAAGCTATGTTCGAACCAAGGGAACCCACGACCTAGTCCCAAGGAAGGGACCCGTGAGCTCTCTTGGCTCACCGAGGCTAGGGCGGTCTCTCCTTCCTCGAAGTTAGTTGGTTCCCGTGTTTTTTCCGTCGTTTATCGCATGTAATGTATTAGTATGACGGGAAAGGATTTAGATCGGAATTGAAGAGCCCGTCTTGACCCGTGTGAGCCATGGAAACTCACGGCCACTCTTGAGGGGATGTGGCCGAGAGTTCCTTTGGACCACACGGGTCCAAGGAGACCTCTTTCATTCCGAAATAGATCGGTTCCCGTGTTTTCGCGTTTTACCATTGCATGAATCGACTCCGTTTTACCGATTCCTTTATATATACATTGTATGTGTTCGTTCATGTGTTCGGTTGTGTTTCGATATCTTGGCGGCGTTGGTTTCCTTCCATTTTCACCGAAATATGTGTTATTATTGTGCTCGATGTATTATGTATGCAAGGTACGGCTAGAATCGACGTAGGAGACTCTCCATAACCCAAGTCGGGTCAAAGAGAGCTCTCGGCCTAACCCTTGGAGAGGTGGCCGAGTGCCCTTTGACCCTTCCCGGGCTTAGGACGATCTCCTTCGTTGCTTCGGAATCGTCCCTTGGAATTGAGTGTATTCATATTTTGCGTTTTTATCGTTGATCATGTGCTAGCCGCCTCTTAGGAGAGTTAGTTTTGGAAAATTATCCGTCAACCGGTACAGCCCCGACAAGCCAGACTACCAGTCGGGTCTGCCAGTCGACCCGACTACACCGGTTCGAGTCTGTTCGTTCCAGCCGAGTCTCCCGACTCCCTTTGCCACTTCTCCGACTCTTTCCTCGTGTTCCGAGGCTAGGTAAAACTCCTCTACGACTTAGAGAAGCTAGGATCTTCGATACTTGTTTGTTATGGGGGTTAGGGTGGTTAACAAACCGAAATGCATGCAAGTTCAAGTTTTTATATATTCCCATACAAACGTACATCGTTTATCACGTTGCACGTCCATATAACGTATGTACCGTGATGGGAAATGGCTAGGATCGAGGTAGGAGAGACGTCTAAGCTATGTTCGAACCAAGGGAACCCACGGCCTAGTCCCAAGGAAGGGACCCGTGAGCTCTCTTGGCTCACCCGAGGCTAGGGCGGTCTCTCCTTCCTCGAAGTTAGTTGGTTCCCGTGTTTTTTCCGTCGTTTATCGCATGTAATGTATTAGTATGACGGGAAAGGATTTAGATCGGAATTGAAGAGCCCGTCTTGACCCGTGTGAGCCATGGAAACTCACGGCCACTCTTGAGGGGATGTGGCCGAGAGTTCCTTTGGACCACACGGGTCCAAGGAGACCTCTTTCATTCCGAAATAGATCGGTTCCCGTGTTTTCGAGTTTTACCATTGCATGAATCGACTCCGTTTTACCGATTCCTTTATATATACATTGTATGTGTTCGTTCATGTGTTCGGTTGTGTTTCGATATCTTGGCGGCGTTGGTTTCCTTCCATTTTCACCGAAATATGTGTTATTATTGTGCTCGATGTATTATGTATGCAAGGTACGGCTAGAATCGACGTAGGAGACTCTCCATAACCCAAGTCGGGTCAAAGAGAGCTCTCGGCCTAACCCTTGGAGAGGTGGCCGAGTGCCCTTTGACCCTTCCCGGGCTTAGGACGATCTCCTTCGTTGCTTCGGAATCGTCCCTTGGAATTGAGTGTATTCATATTTTGCGTTTTTATCGTTGATCATGTGCTAGCCGCCTCTTAGGAGAGTTAGTTTTGGAAAATTATCCGTCAACCGGTACAGCCCCGACAAGCCAGACTACCAGTCGGGTCTGCCAGTCGACCCGACTACACCGGTTCGAGTCTGTTCGTTCCAGCCGAGTCTCCCGACTCCCTTTGCCACTTCTCCGACTCTTTCCTCGTGTTCCGAGGCTAGGTAAAACTCCTCTACGACTTAGAGAAGCTAGGATCTTCGATACTTGTTTGTTATGGGGGTTAGGGTGGTTAACAAACCGAAATGCATGCAAGTTCAAGTTTTTATATATTCCCATACAAACGTACATCGTTTATCACGTTGCACGTCCATATAACGTATGTACCGTGATGGGAAATGGCTAGGATCGAGGTTGGAGAGACGTCTAAGCTATGTTCGAACCAAGGGAACCCACGACCTAGTCCCAAGGAAGGGACCCGTGAGCTCTCTTGGCTCACCTGAGGCTAGGGCGGTCTCTCCTTCCTCGAAGTTAGTTGGTTCCCGTGTTTTTTCCGTCGTTTATCGCATGTAATGTATTAGTATGACGGGAAAGGATTTAGATCGGAATTGAAGAGCCCGTCTTGACCCGTGTGAGCCATGGAAACTCACGGCCACTCTTGAGGGGATGTGGCCGAGAGTTCCTTTGGACCACACGGGTCCAAGGAGACCTCTTTCATTCCGAAATAGATCGGTTCCCGTGTTTTCGCGTTTTACCATTGCATGAATCGACTCCGTTTTACCGATTCCTTTATATATACATTGTATGTGTTCGTTCATGTGTTCGGTTGTGTTTCGATATCTTGGCGGCGTTGGTTTCCTTCCATTTTCACCGAAATATGTGTTATTATTGTGCTCGATGTATTATGTATGCAAGGTACGGCTAGAATCGACGTAGGAGACTCTCCATAACCCAAGTCGGGTCAAAGAGAGCTCTCGGCCTAACCCTTGGAGAGGTGGCCGAGTGCCCTTTGACCCTTCCCGGGCTTAGGACGATCTCCTTCGTTGCTTCGGAATCGTCCCTTGGAATTGAGTGTATTCATATTTTGCGTTTTTATCGTTGATCATGTGCTAGCCGCCTCTTAGGAGAGTTAGTTTTGGAAAATTATCCGTCAACCGGTACAGCCCCGACAAGCCAGACTACCAGTCGGGTCTGCCAGTCGACCCGACTACACCGGTTCGAGTCTGTTCGTTCCAGCCGAGTCTCCCGACTCCCTTTGCCACTTCTCCGACTCTTTCCTCGTGTTCCGAGGCTAGGTAAAACTCCTCTACGACTTAGAGAAGCTAGGATCTTCGATACTTGTTTGTTATGGGGGTTAGGGTGGTTAACAAACCGAAATGCATGCAAGTTCAAGTTTTTATATATTCCCATACAAACGTACATCGTTTATCACGTTGCACGTCCATATAACGTATGTACCGTGATGGGAAATGGCTAGGATCGAGGTAGGAGAGACGTCTAAGCTATGTTCGAACCAAGGGAACCCACGGCCTAGTCCCAAGGAAGGGACCCGTGAGCTCTCTTGGCTCACCCGAGGCTAGGGCGGTCTCTCCTTCCTCGAAGTTAGTTGGTTCCCGTGTTTTTTCCGTCGTTTATCGCATGTAATGTATTAGTATGACGGGAAAGGATTTAGATCGGAATTGAAGAGCCCGTCTTGACCCGTGTGAGCCATGGAAACTCACGGCCACTCTTGAGGGGATGTGGCCGAGAGTTCCTTTGGACCACACGGGTCCAAGGAGACCTCTTTCATTCCGAAATAGATCGGTTCCCGTGTTTTCGAGTTTTACCATTGCATGAATCGACTCCGTTTTACCGATTCCTTTATATATACATTGTATGTGTTCGTTCATGTGTTCGGTTGTGTTTCGATATCTTGGCGGCGTTGGTTTCCTTCCATTTTCACCGAAATATGTGTTATTATTGTGCTCGATGTATTATGTATGCAAGGTACGGCTAGAATCGACGTAGGAGACTCTCCATAACCCAAGTCGGGTCAAAGAGAGCTCTCGGCCTAACCCTTGGAGAGGTGGCCGAGTGCCCTTTGACCCTTCCCGGGCTTAGGACGATCTCCTTCGTTGCTTCGGAATCGTCCCTTGGAATTGAGTGTATTCATATTTTGCGTTTTTATCGTTGATCATGTGCTAGCCGCCTCTTAGGAGAGTTAGTTTTGGAAAATTATCCGTCAACCGGTACAGCCCCGACAAGCCAGACTACCAGTCGGGTCTGCCAGTCGACCCGACTACACCGGTTCGAGTCTGTTCGTTCCAGCCGAGTCTCCCGACTCCCTTTGCCACTTCTCCGACTCTTTCCTCGTGTTCCGAGGCTAGGTAAAACTCCTCTACGACTTAGAGAAGCTAGGATCTTCGATACTTGTTTGTTATGGGGGTTAGGGTGGTTAACAAACCGAAATGCATGCAAGTTCAAGTTTTTATATATTCCCATACAAACGTACATCGTTTATCACGTTGCACGTCCATATAACGTATGTACCGTGATGGGAAATGGCTAGGATCGAGGTAGGAGAGACGTCTAAGCTATGTTCGAACCAAGGGAACCCACGGCCTAGTCCCAAGGAAGGGACCCGTGAGCTCTCTTGGCTCACCCGAGGCTAGGGCGGTCTCTCCTTCCTCGAAGTTAGTTGGTTCCCGTGTTTTTTCCGTCGTTTATCGCATGTAATGTATTAGTATGACGGGAAAGGATTTAGATCGGAATTGAAGAGCCCGTCTTGACCCGTGTGAGCCATGGAAACTCACGGCCACTCTTGAGGGGATGTGGCCGAGAGTTCCTTTGGACCACACGGGTCCAAGGAGACCTCTTTCATTCCGAAATAGATCGGTTCCCGTGTTTTCGCGTTTTACCATTGCATGAATCGACTCCGTTTTACCGATTCCTTTATATATACATTGTATGTGTTCGTTCATGTGTTCGGTTGTGTTTCGATATCTTGGCGGCGTTGGTTTCCTTCCATTTTCACCGAAATATGTGTTATTATTGTGCTCGATGTATTATGTATGCAAGGTACGGCTAGAATCGACGTAGGAGACTCTCCATAACCCAAGTCGGGTCAAAGAGAGCTCTCGGCCTAACCCTTGGAGAGGTGGCCGAGTGCCCTTTGACCCTTCCCGGGCTTAGGACGATCTCCTTCGTTGCTTCGGAATCGTCCCTTGGAATTGAGTGTATTCATATTTTGCGTTTTTATCGTTGATCATGTGCTAGCCGCCTTTTAGGAGAGTTAGTTTTGGAAAATTATCCGTCAACCGGTACAGCCCCGACAAGCCAGACTACCAGTCGGGTCTGCCAGTCGACCCGACTACACCGGTTCGAGTCTGTTCGTTCCAGCCGAGTCTCCGACTCCCTTTGCCACTTCTCCGACTCTTTCCTCGTGTTCCGAGGCTAGGTAAAACTCCTCTACGACTTAGAGAAGCTAGGATCTTCGATACTTGTTTGTTATGGGGGTTAGGGTGGTTAACAAACCGAAATGCATGCAAGTTCAAGTTTTTATATATTCCCATACAAACGTACATCGTTTATCACGTTGCACGTCCATATAACGTATGTACCGTGATGGGAAATGGCTAGGATCGAGGTTGGAGAGACGTCTAAGCTATGTTCGAACCAAGGGAACCCACGACCTAGTCCCAAGGAAGGGACCCGTGAGCTCTCTTGGCTCACCTGAGGCTAGGGCGGTCTCTCCTTCCTCGAAGTTAGTTGGTTCCCGTGTTTTTTCCGTCGTTTATCGCATGTAATGTATTAGTATGACGGGAAAGGATTTAGATCGGAATTGAAGAGCCCGTCTTGACCCGTGTGAGCCATGGAAACTCACGGCCACTCTTGAGGGGATGTGGCCGAGAGTTCCTTTGGACCACACGGGTCCAAGGAGACCTCTTTCATTCCGAAATAGATCGGTTCCCGTGTTTTCGCGTTTTACCATTGCATGAATCGACTCCGTTTTACCGATTCCTTTATATATACATTGTATGTGTTCGTTCATGTGTTCGGTTGTGTTTCGATATCTTGGCGGCGTTGGTTTCCTTCCATTTTCACCGAAATATGTGTTATTATTGTGCTCGATGTATTATGTATGCAAGGTACGGCTAGAATCGACGTAGGAGACTCTCCATAACCCAAGTCGGGTCAAAGAGAGCTCTCGGCCTAACCCTTGGAGAGGTGGCCGAGTGCCCTTTGACCCTTCCCGGGCTTAGGACGATCTCCTTCGTTGCTTCGGAATCGTCCCTTGGAATTGAGTGTATTCATATTTTGCGTTTTTATCGTTGATCATGTGCTAGCCGCCTTTTAGGAGAGTTAGTTTTGGAAAATTATCCGTCAACCGGTACAGCCCCGACAAGCCAGACTACCAGTCGGGTCTGCCAGTCGACCCGACTACACCGGTTCGAGTCTGTTCGTTCCAGCCGAGTCTCCCGACTCCCTTTGCCACTTCTCCGACTCTTTCCTCGTGTTCCGAGGCTAGGTAAAACTCCTCTACGACTTAGAGAAGCTAGGATCTTCGATACTTGTTTGTTATGGGGGTTAGGGTGGTTAACAAACCGAAATGCATGCAAGTTCAAGTTTTTATATATTCCCATACAAACGTACATCGTTTATCACGTTGCACGTCCATATAACGTATGTACCGTGATGGGAAATGGCTAGGATCGAGGTAGGAGAGACGTCTAAGCTATGTTCGAACCAAGGGAACCCACGGCCTAGTCCCAAGGAAGGGACCCGTGAGCTCTCTTGGCTCACCGAGGCTAGGGCGGTCTCTCCTTCCTCGAAGTTAGTTGGTTCCCGTGTTTTTTCCGTCGTTTATCGCATGTAATGTATTAGTATGACGGGAAAGGATTTAGATCGGAATTGAAGAGCCCGTCTTGACCCGTGTGAGCCATGGAAACTCACGGCCACTCTTGAGGGGATGTGGCCGAGAGTTCCTTTGGACCACACGGGTCCAAGGAGACCTCTTTCATTCCGAAATAGATCGGTTCCCGTGTTTTCGCGTTTTACCATTGCATGAATCGACTCCGTTTTACCGATTCCTTTATATATACATTGTATGTGTTCGTTCATGTGTTCGGTTGTGTTTCGATATCTTGGCGGCGTTGGTTTCTTCCATTTTCACCGAAATATGTGTTATTATTGTGCTCGATGTATTATGTATGCAAGGTACGGCTAGAATCGACGTAGGAGACTCTCCATAACCCAAGTCGGGTCAAAGAGAGCTCTCGGCCTAACCCTTGGAGAGGTGGCCGAGTGCCCTTTGACCCTTCCCGGGCTTAGGACGATCTCCTTCGTTGCTTCGGAATCGTCCCTTGGAATTGAGTGTATTCATATTTTGCGTTTTTATCGTTGATCATGTGCTAGCCGCCTCTTAGGAGAGTTAGTTTTGGAAAATTATCCGTCAACCGGTACAGCCCCGACAAGCCAGACTACCAGTCGGGTCTGCCAGTCGACCCGACTACACCGGTTCGAGTCTGTTCGTTCCAGCCGAGTCTCCCGACTCCCTTTGCCACTTCTCCGACTCTTTCCTCGTGTTCCGAGGCTAGGTAAAACTCCTCTACGACTTAGAGAAGCTAGGATCTTCGATACTTGTTTGTTATGGGGGTTAGGGTGGTTAACAAACCGAAATGCATGCAAGTTCAAGTTTTTATATATTCCCATACAAACGTACATCGTTTATCACGTTGCACGTCCATATAACGTATGTACCGTGATGGGAAATGGCTAGGATCGAGGTAGGAGAGACGTCTAAGCTATGTTCGAACCAAGGGAACCCACGGCCTAGTCCCAAGGAAGGGACCCGTGAGCTCTCTTGGCTCACCCGAGGCTAGGGCGGTCTCTCCTTCCTCGAAGTTAGTTGGTTCCCGTGTTTTTTCCGTCGTTTATCGCATGTAATGTATTAGTATGACGGGAAAGGATTTAGATCGGAATTGAAGAGCCCGTCTTGACCCGTGTGAGCCATGGAAACTCACGGCCACTCTTGAGGGGATGTGGCCGAGAGTTCCTTTGGACCACACGGGTCCAAGGAGACCTCTTTCATTCCGAAATAGATCGGTTCCCGTGTTTTCGCGTTTTACCATTGCATGAATCGACTCCGTTTTACCGATTCCTTTATATATACATTGTATGTGTTCGTTCATGTGTTCGGTTGTGTTTCGATATCTTGGCGGCGTTGGTTTCCTTCCATTTTCACCGAAATATGTGTTATTATTGTGCTCGATGTATTATGTATGCAAGGTACGGCTAGAATCGACGTAGGAGACTCTCCATAACCCAAGTCGGGTCAAAGAGAGCTCTCGGCCTAACCCTTGGAGAGGTGGCCGAGTGCCCTTTGACCCTTCCCGGGCTTAGGACGATCTCCTTCGTTGCTTCGGAATCGTCCCTTGGAATTGAGTGTATTCATATTTTGCGTTTTTATCGTTGATCATGTGCTAGCCGCCTCTTAGGAGAGTTAGTTTTGGAAAATTATCCGTCAACCGGTACAGCCCCGACAAGCCAGACTACCAGTCGGGTCTGCCAGTCGACCCGACTACACCGGTTCGAGTCTGTTCGTTCCAGCCGAGTCTCCCGACTCCCTTTGCCACTTCTCCGACTCTTTCCTCGTGTTCCGAGGCTAGGTAAAACTCCTCTACGACTTAGAGAAGCTAGGATCTTCGATACTTGTTTGTTATGGGGGTTAGGGTGGTTAACAAACCGAAATGCATGCAAGTTCAAGTTTTTATATATTCCCATACAAACGTACATCGTTTATCACGTTGCACGTCCATATAACGTATGTACCGTGATGGGAAATGGCTAGGATCGAGGTAGGAGAGACGTCTAAGCTATGTTCGAACCAAGGGAACCCACGGCCTAGTCCCAAGGAAGGGACCCGTGAGCTCTCTTGGCTCACCGAGGCTAGGGCGGTCTCTCCTTCCTCGAAGTTAGTTGGTTCCCGTGTTTTTTCCGTCGTTTATCGCATGTAATGTATTAGTATGACGGGAAAGGATTTAGATCGGAATTGAAGAGCCCGTCTTGACCCGTGTGAGCCATGGAAACTCACGGCCACTCTTGAGGGGATGTGGCCGAGAGTTCCTTTGGACCACACGGGTCCAAGGAGACCTCTTTCATTCCGAAATAGATCGGTTCCCGTGTTTTCGCGTTTTACCATTGCATGAATCGACTCCGTTTTACCGATTCCTTTATATATACATTGTATGTGTTCGTTCATGTGTTCGGTTGTGTTTCGATATCTTGGCGGCGTTGGTTTCCTTCCATTTTCACCGAAATATGTGTTATTATTGTGCTCGATGTATTATGTATGCAAGGTACGGCTAGAATCGACGTAGGAGACTCTCCATAACCCAAGTCGGGTCAAAGAGAGCTCTCGGCCTAACCCTTGGAGAGGTGGCCGAGTGCCCTTTGACCCTTCCCGGGCTTAGGACGATCTCCTTCGTTGCTTCGGAATCGTCCCTTGGAATTGAGTGTATTCATATTTTGCGTTTTTATCGTTGATCATGTGCTAGCCGCCTCTTAGGAGAGTTAGTTTTGGAAAATTATCCGTCAACCGGTACAGCCCCGACAAGCCAGACTACCAGTCGGGTCTGCCAGTCGACCCGACTACACCGGTTCGAGTCTGTTCGTTCCAGCCGAGTCTCCCGACTCCCTTTGCCACTTCTCCGACTCTTTCCTCGTGTTCCGAGGCTAGGTAAAACTCCTCTACGACTTAGAGAAGCTAGGATCTTCGATACTTGTTTGTTATGGGGGTTAGGGTGGTTAACAAACCGAAATGCATGCAAGTTCAAGTTTTTATATATTCCCATACAAACGTACATCGTTTATCACGTTGCACGTCCATATAACGTATGTACCGTGATGGGAAATGGCTAGGATCGAGGTAGGAGAGACGTCTAAGCTATGTTCGAACCAAGGGAACCCACGACCTAGTCCCAAGGAAGGGACCCGTGAGCTCTCTTGGCTCACCTGAGGCTAGGGCGGTCTCTCCTTCCTCGAAGTTAGTTGGTTCCCGTGTTTTTTCCGTCGTTTATCGCATGTAATGTATTAGTATGACGGGAAAGGATTTAGATCGGAATTGAAGAGCCCGTCTTGACCCGTGTGAGCCATGGAAACTCACGGCCACTCTTGAGGGGATGTGGCCGAGAGTTCCTTTGGACCACACGGGTCCAAGGAGACCTCTTTCATTCCGAAATAGATCGGTTCCCGTGTTTTCGCGTTTTACCATTGCATGAATCGACTCCGTTTTACCGATTCCTTTATATATACATTGTATGTGTTCGTTCATGTGTTCGGTTGTGTTTCGATATCTTGGCGGCGTTGGTTTCCTTCCATTTTCACCGAAATATGTGTTATTATTGTGCTCGATGTATTATGTATGCAAGGTACGGCTAGAATCGACGTAGGAGACTCTCCATAACCCAAGTCGGGTCAAAGAGAGCTCTCGGCCTAACCCTTGGAGAGGTGGCCGAGTGCCCTTTGACCCTTCCCGGGCTTAGGACGATCTCCTTCGTTGCTTCGGAATCGTCCCTTGGAATTGAGTGTATTCATATTTTGCGTTTTTATCGTTGATCATGTGCTAGCCGCCTCTTAGGAGAGTTAGTTTTGGAAAATTATCCGTCAACCGGTACAGCCCCGACAAGCCAGACTACCAGTCGGGTCTGCCAGTCGACCCGACTACACCGGTTCGAGTCTGTTCGTTCCAGCCGAGTCTCCCGACTCCCTTTGCCACTTCTCCGACTCTTTCCTCGTGTTCCGAGGCTAGGTAAAACTCCTCTACGACTTAGAGAAGCTAGGATCTTCGATACTTGTTTGTTATGGGGGTTAGGGTGGTTAACAAACCGAAATGCATGCAAGTTCAAGTTTTTATATATTCCCATACAAACGTACATCGTTTATCACGTTGCACGTCCATATAACGTATGTACCGTGATGGGAAATGGCTAGGATCGAGGTTGGAGAGACGTCTAAGCTATGTTCGAACCAAGGGAACCCACGACCTAGTCCCAAGGAAGGGACCCGTGAGCTCTCTTGGCTCACCTGAGGCTAGGGCGGTCTCTCCTTCCTCGAAGTTAGTTGGTTCCCGTGTTTTTTCCGTCGTTTATCGCATGTAATGTATTAGTATGACGGGAAAGGATTTAGATCGGAATTGAAGAGCCCGTCTTGACCCGTGTGAGCCATGGAAACTCACGGCCACTCTTGAGGGGATGTGGCCGAGAGTTCCTTTGGACCACACGGGTCCAAGGAGACCTCTTTAATTCCGAAATAGATCGGTTCCCGTGTTTTCGCGTTTTACCATTGCATGAATCGACTCCGTTTTACCGATTCCTTTATATATACATTGTATGTGTTCGTTCATGTGTTCGGTTGTGTTTCGATATCTTGGCGGCGTTGGTTTCTTCCATTTTCACCGAAATATGTGTTATTATTGTGCTCGATGTATTATGTATGCAAGGTACGGCTAGAATCGACGTAGGAGACTCTCCATAACCCAAGTCGGGTCAAAGAGAGCTCTCGGCCTAACCCTTGGAGAGGTGGCCGAGTGCCCTTTGACCCTTCCCGGGCTTAGGACGATCTCCTTCGTTGCTTCGGAATCGTCCCTTGGAATTGAGTGTATTCATATTTTGCGTTTTTATCGTTGATCATGTGCTAGCCGCCTTTTAGGAGAGTTAGTTTTGGAAAATTATCCGTCAACCGGTACAGCCCCGACAAGCCAGACTACCAGTCGGGTCTGCCAGTCGACCCGACTACACCGGTTCGAGTCTGTTCGTTCCAGCCGAGTCTCCCGACTCCCTTTGCCACTTCTCCGACTCTTTCCTCGTGTTCCGAGGCTAGGTAAAACTCCTCTACGACTTAGAGAAGATAGGATCTTCGATACTTGTTTGTTATGGGGGTTAGGGTGGTTAACAAACCGAAATGCATGCAAGTTCAAGTTTTTATATATTCCCATACAAACGTACATCGTTTATCACGTTGCACGTCCATATAACGTATGTACCGTGATGGGAAATGGCTAGGATCGAGGTTGGAGAGACGTCTAAGCTATGTTCGAACCAAGGGAACCCACGACCTAGTCCCAAGGAAGGGACCCGTGAGCTCTCTTGGCTCACCTGAGGCTAGGGCGGTCTCTCCTTCCTCGAAGTTAGTTGGTTCCCGTGTTTTTTCCGTCGTTTATCGCATGTAATGTATTAGTATGACGGGAAAGGATTTAGATCGGAATTGAAGAGCCCGTCTTGACCCGTGTGAGCCATGGAAACTCACGGCCACTCTTGAGGGGATGTGGCCGAGAGTTCCTTTGGACCACACGGGTCCAAGGAGACCTCTTTAATTCCGAAATAGATCGGTTCCCGTGTTTTCGCGTTTTACCATTGCATGAATCGACTCCGTTTTACCGATTCCTTTATATATACATTGTATGTGTTCGTTCATGTGTTCGGTTGTGTTTCGATATCTTGGCGGCGTTGGTTTCTTCCATTTTCACCGAAATATGTGTTATTATTGTGCTCGATGTATTATGTATGCAAGGTACGGCTAGAATCGACGTAGGAGACTCTCCATAACCCAAGTCGGGTCAAAGAGAGCTTTCGGCCTAACCCTTGGAGAGGTGGCCGAGTGCCCTTTGACCCTTCCCGGGCTTAGGACGATCTCCTCTGTTGCTTCGGAATCGTCTCTTGGAATTGAGTGTATTCATATTTTGCGTTTTTATCGTTGATCATGTGCTAGCCGCCTTTTGGGAGAGTTAGTTTTGGAAAATTATCCGTCAACCGGTACAGCCCCGACAAACCAGACTACCAGTCGGGTCTGCCAGTCGACCCGACTACACCGGTTCGAGTCTGTTCGTTCCAGCCGAGTCTCCCGACTCCCTTTGCCACTTCTCCGACTCTTTCCTCGTGTTCCGAGGCTAGGTAAAACTCCTCTACGACTTAGAGAAGCTAGGATCTTCGATACTTGTTTGTTATGGGGGTTAGGGTGGTTAACAAACCGAAATGCATGCAAGTTCAAGTTTTTATATTTTCCCATACAAACGTACATCGTTTATCACGTTGCACGTCCATATAACGTATGTACCGTGATGGGAAATGGCTAGGATCGAGGTAGGAGAGACGTCTAAGCTATGTTCGAACCAAGGGAACCCACGGCCTAGTCCCAAGGAAGGGACCCGTGAGCTCTCTTGGCTCACCCGAGGCTAGGGCGGTCTCTCCTTCCTCGAAGTTAGTTGGTTCCCGTGTTTTTTCCGTCGTTTATCGCATGTAATGTATTAGTATGACGGGAAAGGATTTAGATCGGAATTGAAGAGCCCGTCTTGACCCGTGTGAGCCATGGAAACTCACGGCCACTCTTGAGGGGATGTGGCCGAGAGTTCCTTTGGACCACACGGGTCCAAGGAGACCTCTTTCACTCCGAAATAGATCTGTTCCCGTGTTTTCGCGTTTTACCATTGCATGAATCGACTCCGTTTTACCGATTCCTTTATATATACATTGTATGTGTTCATTTGTGTGTTCGGTTGTGTTTAGATATCTTGGCGGCGTTGGTTTCCTTCCATTTTCACCGAAATATGTGTTATTATTGTGCTCGATGTATTATGTATGCAAGGTACGGCTAGAATCGACGTAGGAGACTCTCCATACCCCAAGTCGGGTCAAAGAGAGCTCTCGGCCTAACCCTTGAAGAGGTGGCCGAGTGCCCTTTGACCCTTCCCGGGCATAGGACGATCTCCTTCGTTGCTTCGGAATCGTCCCTTGGAATTGAGTGTATTCATATTTTGCGTTTTTATCGTTGATCATGTGCTAGCCGCCTCTTAGGAGAGTTAGTTTTGGAAAATTATCCGTCAACCGGTACAGCCCCGACAAGCCAGACTACCAGTCGGGTCTGCCATTCGACCCGACTACACCGGTTCGGGTCTGTTCGTTCCAGCCGAGTCTCCCGACTCCCTTTGCCACTTCTCCGACTCTTTCCTCGTGTTCCGAGGCTAGGTAAAACTCCTCTACGACTTAGAGAAGCTAGGATCTTCGATACTTGTTTGTTATGGGGGTTAGGGTGGTTAACAAACCGAAATGCATGCAAGTTCAAGTTTTTATATATTCCCATACAAACGTACATCGTTTATCACATTGCACGTCCATATAACGTATGTACCGTGATGGGAAATGGCTAGGATCGAGGTAGGAGAGACGTCTAAGCTATGTTCGAACCAAGGGAACCCACGGCCTAGTCCCAAGGAAGGGACCCGCGAGCTCTCTTGGCTCACCCGAGGCTAGGGCGGCCTCTCCTTCCCCGAAGTTAGTTGGTTCCCCTGTTTTTTCCGTCGTTTATCGCATGTAATGTATTAGTATGACGGGAAAGGATTTAGATCGGAATTGAAGAGCCCGTCTTGACCCGTGTGAGCCATGGAAACTCACGGCCACTCTTGAAGGGATGTGGCCGAGAGTTCCTTTGGACCACACGGGTCCAAGGAGACCTCTTTCACTCCGAAATAGATCGGTTCCCGTGTTTTCGCGTTTTACCATTGCATGAATCGACTCCGTTTTACTGATTCCTTTATATATACATTGTATGTGTTCGTTTGTGTGTTCGGTTGTGTTTCGATATCTTGGCGGCGTTGGTTTCCTTCCATTTTCACCAAAATATGTGTTATTATTGTGCTCGATGTATTATGTATGCAAGGTACGGCTAGAATCGACGTAGGAGACTCTCCATAACCCAAGTCGGGTCAAAGAGAGCTCTCGGCCTAACCCTTGGAGAGGTGGCTGAGTGCCCTTTGACCCTTCCCGGGTTTAGGACGATCTCCTTCGTTGCTTCGGAATCGTCCCTTGGAATTGAGTGTATTCATATTTTGCGTTTTTATCGTTGATCATGTGCTAGCCGCCTCTTAGGAGAGTTAGTTTTGGAAAATTATCCGTCAAGTCCTCAATTCCTCGACATAAGATCACTACCACCGAATAATTTCACAAATGGGAGAAACGGGACGTATCATTCGATTAATTAAATCACTTGGACTAAATAATTGGATAAATTGATTGCTAATTCGTAAGCACATCGATGGTTCACGGAACGACAGAAATGCCCTTTTCTATAAAAGCTCACAATTTCAAAGATAGAGACATGTAACACGAATAGAATTGGTGTCTAGCGAGTACTCGCATACTATGACTTGAGTCCGAGCCCAATTTGAGGCGGCTCGAGTCGAGACGCGCGAGTCCTTTTTAGACCTCTTCGTGTCACGCGATCTTTAATTTATATGTGAACTACACACGTTTTACCGATCAAGGGCATAATCGTCATTCCGCGATTCACCGATATCCTAGGCATTAGGGAGTCGAAAAAACCTCGATCTATGGACGGAAAAGGGCGACCCGTTCGGGTGCGAGTTTCATTCGCACGGCCCATTCCGTTCACTTTCGGTGTTTCTATCTCCCTATTGTAGATTCGGTGGTGAGCATTTTATTTCTATTGTAAAACACGAAAAACCAAATTAATTATGCATTTGGCTTAATCAAACATTAGATAATGGATAGGCGGAATGCTAGATTCCAATCTAGAGTCAAAATACGGGTTTGGCGAATTCGGTGAAACCGCAGTGACACTTCACAGAATAGAGTTCTAAAACAAAATCACACATGTAATTGGCTTAGAACCATGTCTTGGCCCACCTCTTTGTTTTCCTAAGTTAGATACATTGTTTGATAATCAACCTCGATTAATAACTGATTAAATCACGTACATTCGATTTGTTCTTCATCATTTTTATCAGTGTGTTCTTCATCATTTTTATCAGTTTTCTTCTGTTTTCCATTTGTTTTTGCTGATTTGTTGCGGTTCGGGCCCGAACCCATAGGTTACGTAATACACGGGGTCCAACGCCCCAAATCACCGAACACGAGGTCCAACGCCTCCTAACTCACTGAGCGCGTGCAACTCGAGTGCGGAAGGGGATCTAGCCTCGAGTCACCATCACACTCCAAGTATGGCCTATGTGGAAGGCAATTTGGATTGGATATGTGAAACGTGTCTAGATATCACCCGGGAGCTCGATGGGTCCAACGGTTACAGTGGGATTCAACCGGTTCTCCTGCAGACCGTTGGTTCGATCGGACCCGACCCCCGACTCCTTGAGCCCGCGTTGCCTTAATTTATTTATCGGTTATTCAAAACACACGGTGAGCCGGAGCAGAATATTGGCCCAATGCAAACCGATCGGGATCCATTCACTTATTTAGTTGTATTTTGTAATTACTCGAGAGAACATTGCGAGGATTTGTGTGTACATTCATTCATTCATTTGTAAGGATTCCCAATCGGCGAGCGAGAGGTCCGAGTGTCGAACCGGTCAAGTTGGTCTATTGTTACCAAGAGAGGAGTAAGCCCGAATACTCGCGGTTTCGGTTCACGCAGGGAGTCGACCGCCGTGGTTTGACGAACTGTAAACGTTAGGATAGTGAACCGATTCCTCGATGCACAAGCCTACTCATCTTTCAAATTCTTGGCCCAACTTGATCAATTCATCGACTTTACGGTGTCAAAACGGGCGAGTCAAGTGCAATCCTAAATCACGCCGTAAATAAACAAAACGGCAAGCCTAGCAAACTAGAGTACCGAAAGGGCGTGCGGGATATAGGCCCGCACGTAATAGAACCCCCAAATTCGGAATTTTTTGTTCCGTATGACCATTGCCTTAGCATTTAGGTGTACCCCGTACCCCTAGACCCGGGTAACTTGCCGGCCCTCGACCCTTTGGGTCGTAAAATGGCAAGTGGCGACTCCTTCTCACGTGCGTTCGTCGTGCGTCCTCGGAAAGGTGGATAGGCTTTGCGTATGCGTGCCCCGACGAGATTAAATTCGAGTGTGCACAGGTAGCAATCGATTACTTCACCAAATGGATCGAGGCTATCACTCTTGCGTCAGTCACCGCAAAAGCCGTGGCCCGTTTTCTCAGACGCGACGTCTTTGCCCTGTATGGGGTCTCGGCAACGATCATCACGGACAACGCCAAGAACTTGAACAACAAAGTCATCGACGAGCTCTGTGCCCAATTCAAAATCCAGCATCGTAATTCCACTCCATACCGTCCACAAATGAACGGTGCAGTGGAAGCTGTGAACAAGAACATAAAGAAGATCATTGAAAAAATGACAGTGAATTACAAGGACTGGCACGAGATGCTCCCTTACGCGCTCTTGGCATACTGAACGTCAATCCGGACCTCCACGGGGGCGACTCCATACTCCTTGGTTTACGGCATAGAATCAGTCCTCCCGATTGAGGTTGAAATCCCTTCCATGAGGATCCTTGCCGAAGCCGAACTCGAAGAAGTAGAATGGGCAAAATAGCGTTACGAACAGTTAAATCTCATCGATGAAAAGAGACTGAAAGCACTATGCCATGGACAGTGCTACCAGCAAAGAATGGCTCGAGCATTCAACGCAAGAGTCCGTCACCGCGAATTCAACTCCAGTGACCTCGTTTTGAGGAAGGTCCTACACGTCACGCCGGACTCTCGAGGAAAGTTTTCGTACAAATATGACGGACCCTTTGTTGTCAAGGAGACCTTCTCCGGGGGAGCCGTCATTTTAAACGACATGGACGGGACTGAAAACGCGTTCCCGGTCAACGCTGATGCCATCAAAAAATATTATCAATGACCACTCATGTTTGTATTTAAATTGCCGGGCCTTGTGTCCGTTTCATTTAGGGTAAATTACAAAAAAAAACCCAAGTTTTGTAAAATGTCTCAATTTTGTCCTATATTTTGTTTTGTAACAAAAAAAACCATAAGTTTTCTAAAATGTCTCAAAAATGACCTCCGTTATAACTTCTGTCAATTTTTGCTGCTGATGGTGGGTCCCTTTAACAGTCCACGTAGGTCACACGTAGGCTGGTGGGTCCCTTTAACAGTCCACGTAGGTCACACGTAGGCAAAAATTGACGGAAGTTATAACGGAGGTCATTTTTGAGACATTTTAGAAAACTTATGGTTTTTTTTGTTACAAAACAAAATTTATGACAAAACTGAGACTTTTTACAAAATTTGGGTTTTTTTTTGTAATTTTCCCTTTCATTTATAACACCTTTCCCATTCATCTATACGTGCATCGACTCCTGTCATTCACTTCACCACGAGACCTCCCTGAGAGAAAAAGAAGGATAATTTTCCCGCTGGGTCGAAAACCTCCCTGAGGTGGCTTAGGCAAAAGTTAGGAAACGAGGGGCACGACTTAAAATCCCGCAAAGGGGGGTCGTGGCAAAAGGAAAGCGTAAATCATTTCCTCGCTAGGATGAAAACCCTCAGAGGGCGGCCTAGGCAAAAATTAGAGGAACCGAGAGGTGCGATCAAACCCGAACACGGGTAATCGTAGCAAAAGGTGAGCATCCACGAGAGAAAAATTAACCAAAAATACCCCGCTAGGTTATCACGCATCTCGCGGCCTAGGCAAAAATTAGGGGACAATGTCGGCTCGACCATGAAAGAAAGGCAGCACTTCTCTAGAAATCCCCAGTGGAGTCGCCAAGCTGTGCGCACCCGAATTTAATCTCGTCGGGGCATGCATGCGCGAAGCCTATGCAACGCGGCTTGGGAGTGTCCACCTTCCCGGGGACGAGCGACGAACACGCGTGAGAAGGAGTCGCCACTTACTGTTTACGACCCGTAGGTCGAGGGCCGTTGAGTCGCCCGGGTCTAGGGGTACGGGGTACACCTAAATGCTAAGGCAATGGTCATGCGGAACCGAAAATTTCGAATTCGGGGGTTCTATTACGTGCGGGCCTATATCCCGCACGCCCTTTCGGTACTCTAGTTTGCTAGGCTTGCCGTTTTGTTTATTTACCGCGTGATTTAGGGTTGCACTTGACTCGCCCGTTTTGACACCGTAAAGTCGGTGAATTGATTGAGTTGGGCCGAGAATCCGAAAGGTGAGTAGGCTTGTGCGTCGAGGGATCGGTTCACTATCTCATCGTGACAGTTCCTTGGACCAAGACGGTCGATTCCCTGCGCGAACCGAGACCACGATTATTCAAGCTTACTCATCCTTCGATGATGATAGACCATCTTAACCAATTCGACACTCGGACCTCTCGCTTGCCGATCGGGGATCCTTACAAGTGAATGAGTAGATGTACAAATAAGGTCCTCACAATGTACACTCGAATAATTACAGAATACAACTGAATAAAGTAAATGGATCCCGATCGGTTTGCATTCGGCCAATATTCCGCTTCGGCTCACCGTGTGTTTTGAATGACCGATAAATAAATTAAGACAATGCGGGCTCCAAGAGTCGGGGGTCGGGTCCAATTTAACCGACGGTTTGCAGGAGAACCGATCAGTTCCCACTGTAACCGTTGGACCGACCGAGCTCCCGGGTGATATCTAAACACGTTTCACGCATCCAATCCAAATTGTCTTCCACATAGACCATATATGGAGTGTGATGGTGACTCGAGGCTAGATCCCATTCTGCACTCGGGTTGCACGCGCTCAGTGAGTTCGGAGGCGTTGGACCTCGTGTTCGGTGATTTGGGGCGTTGGACCCCGTGCAACACGTAACCCATGGGCTCGGATCCGAACTGCGACAAATCGACAAAGGCAAATGGAAAACAAAGGGAAAATGATAAAACTGACGGAAAACAGACAATAACTGACAAATACCGATGAATACAGATAAGTGGTGTATTAAGTCGAGTGTACATGATTTAATCAATTATTAGCCGGGGTTGATTAGCAAACAATGTGTCTAGCCTAAGCAAACATAGATGGTGGACCAGAATATGGTTCTAAGCCGATTACATGGGTGGATTTGTTTTAGAGCTCTTGTTCGGTTAAGCGTCACTGCAGTTTCACCGAATTAACCAAACTTGTGTTTTGACTCTAGATTGGAACCTAATATTCCCCCTATCCATTATCTAATGTTTGTTTAGGTCGAGTGCACGATTAATCCGGTTCTTCGTGTTTTGTAACTGAAAGAAAACGTTCACCACCGAATCTACGATAGAGGGATAAAAACACCGACAGTGAACGGAATGGGCCGTGCGAATGAAACTCGCATCCGAACGAGTGGCCCTTTCCTGCTCGTAGATCGAGGTGTTTCCAACTCCCTAACGCCTAGGGTATCGATGAATCATGGAATGACGATTATGCCCTTGGATAAAATCGTGATGCTCGTGTGCAAATTAAAGATCGCGTCACACGAAGAAGTCCAAGGAGGACTCGCGCGTCTTGACTCGAGCCGCCTCAAATCGGGCCCGGACTCGAGTTATAGCACACGAGTGCCCATTAGACATCAATTCTATTCGTGTTACGTGTCTCGGTATTTTGAAATTGTGATTTTTTTAGGAAAAGGGCATTCCCACCGTTCCGTGAACCATCGATGCGTTTACGAATTAGTGATCAATTTATCCAATTATTTGGTCTAAGTGACTTAATTAGCCGAATGATACGTCCCCTTTTCCCCTATTTTGTGGGATTATTCGACGATTACCAATTCACATCACAACTACGGGTTCGATGGGCATTTATCCGCAACTAACACGTCTAGTAAATAATTGATGCATGGTCGACAATTACATGGAAAGCACGATTGCAAACAACTCCAAGAGCCGACTTCCAAACGGAGGAGGAGGCCGACCTAGACTCGAGGATAGCCACGGGACACTCGATCACATCCCGAAGAAAGTGACCGAACATTTCCTTGGCTCATCCCCGGGTCTTGGGTGGTCTCTTGCGCCGATTTCAATCGTTTCTTACATGTCTCATGTGCCATAGAAATCGATAATACGAATGTCCAATAAAATGATACCGTCATGACGTAGAGCACACAAACAAACGCACAAGACGAATACACACATGAAGTTTGTAATGCAACATTGGTTTATTCAACGCCAAATTCGGAAATTTATCCCGAGAAGCCCTCAACATCACAGGAGGAGAAGTCCGTGGCCTCGGAAGGACCAAGGGACCTCTCAGCCTCCTTACAAGGAAGGTGGCCGTGAGCTCCCCTTGGTACCACCGACCCGTGGGGACCTCTCTCCTGTAGATCCCGAATGTTTCTCGTCACGTCATCACACCTTGGTCACGGTTAAAGACATCACGACTATAGAAATGGTTCAATCCGAAAGGATGAGGCGGCCATGGACTCTAGAGAGCCAAAAGGGCTCACGGTCCCCTACCCCGCTAGGAGGTTCGGCCGAGAGGCCTCGCGGCTCTCTTGAGTCCATGTCAGTCTCATCCCTCCGGATTCGAACCGCTTCGGGTTATGCATGCATGACTATACGGCATATGGACGTAAATGATAAAAATAAGCGTGCTACGATGCATGGCATGCATGGAAACATCCGGATCTAAAAGGGAAAAACGACATTTCATGCATTCGGGTCTTTCAAATCATGTAAACGTTTCATACAAGCAAGAGTAGAGGATCCTAACTTCTCTAAGTCGTAAAGATACGTTACCTAGCCTCGATGCACGAGGAAAAGAATCGGGGAAGCGGCCTTGAGAGTCGCAAGACTCGGTTTGGAGCTACGGGTAGAGTGACCCGAGATGGGTGCAGGCTTGTTGGACGCTTGCTCCGGCCACGACACGATGCGGGATCAGGCTTGTTGGACTCCTAAGAGATGGATCTAGATGTTCGTGGGTAGTCCCGAACGTGCCAAACCCTAGATGAACCCGAAATAGTGAGTGAACACTCGGTAAAGGAAAGAGAACCCGGTAAAGGAAAAACAAGTGGAACGGTGGTTGTGTACGGTGGATCGGCCCTCGGATCGTGACCACCTCTTCACGGGGGAGGGAGAGGGTTGTGAGGAACCCTTTGAACGTGATGGCAGGACTCGACAATGTCGTGGACCGAAATGGCACGCGTGGAGGGCTCGGTGTGCACCCGGTTATGTCTAGGGACCCAATTCTTCGTGTGACCAAAACGTGATGTCAGGGGCTTCAAATGGAAAATCTAAGCCCGGAAATGGACTTAGGGGGTGGAAAATATGTAGGCTAGGGAGTTTGGTGACTTTCGGTTTAAGTCGGGTCGGGTGGTTACCGGAATACCGGGTGGTTTTCCGATGATTTTGGCCGGTTTTGGCCTTGGCACGGGCTGGACGAAGGTGTGGGAGTGGGCTGGAGCTTGAGAGGATTTTGGAGGGAGATTAGCTTGAGAGAGAAGGAGAATGAAGAAGTGATTAAGTCTAATGATGAATGGGAACTTATAAGAGGCTCTAATGGTTCGGTTAAGTGAAGTTAATCACGGTTTAGGGACTTAAGCATGGGCCGCCGAAAAATGGAGGGAGATTAGGATGGGGTTTGGGTCATTTAGAGTTTAGGGAAAGCAAGAGTAAGAGTGATGGGTGATGCGAGGTGATAGATGTGAGGGAAATTTGAATTGTGTGGTGGAGGGAGACTTGAGCCGCCGGCCATGGGGAGGAGCCGCGGCTGATTGCGGCTGAGCCGAGCTTGAGGGGTTGAGCAGTGGCTTGGGGTTGAGCCGTGGCTTGGTGGCTTGGCTTGGCTGAGCTGTGGGCCCCATTCGATTAAGAGAAAAGCCGGAAAAAGCTTGAGACTTGATTGAGTGCGCGTCCAATCTCCGATGTCCGATTAATTTATAGATTTGGAATGCTTGAACGAAGAGGATTTGAATGAGCCTAATATCGCCACACATCGCGTGAACGAATGTTCGGGCGACTCGGCGCCTCGAGAGTCGGTTTTGCCCTGTTTGGGCATTCAGAGTGGAATTAACTGTCCCCGATCCCCGATTGCTCTTTGTGCATCTTAATGTTCGTTTCGGTGACCCTTTTGCTTTGTGTGGGATCGTTGGCTTGTCGTCCTCGACCGATGACCATCGTCCCGAGAAGACCTGGGGACTTGTGACTGGGCTTTTTGAGGTGTTCGAGGATCGCTGTGATCTCTGTTTTCCGTGAACGTGCCCCGAAGATTCACCGGGAGGCGGTCGCTACCACTGAAACGTCCCTCGGGAAACCCTGTAGAGTTCCAAGAGGTCGTCTGAAGCTCGTTCCATGACCCCGGTGGTCCCTGGGTGCCTGTAGGCCCGTTTTGGGGGGTCGTTTACTTGTCAGTGGATCGGACCCCGGGAGCCCTGTCAGAAAAGGCGTTCGTGAGAGACTGACTGCGTAAAGCATGTCAGACACTATCACCGATGCCAAGTGTACGCCGATTAGATTAAGGCGCCGCCCAACGAGCTACGCCCTATGACGGCCTCGTGACCCTTCTTAATGTGGGGGATGGACGTGATCGGCCCGATCAACCCCAAAGCGTCTAACGGGCACATGTTCATCTTGTTGGCAATTGATTATTTCACCAAGTGGATCGAGGCTATCACTCTCGCGTCGGTCACCGTAAAAGCCGTAGCCCGTTTTCTCAGACGCGACGTCATCGCCCGGTACGGGGTCCCCGCGACAATCATCACGGACAACGCTAAGAACCTGAACAATAAGGTCATCGACGAGCTCTGTGCACAATTCAAAATCCAACACCGCAACTCCACCCCATACCGTCCCCAAATGAACGGTGCGGTGGAAGCGGCGAATAAGAACATCAAGAAGATCATCGAAAAAATGACGGTGAACTACAAGGATTGGGACGAGATGCTCCCCTATGCACTCTTGGCGTACCGGACATCCATACGGACTTCAACCGGAGCAACCCCGTACTCCCTAGTCTATGGCATGGAGGCAGTCCTCCCAATCGAAGTGGAGATCCCTTCCATGAGGATTCTTGCCGAGGCCGAACTTGCAGAAGCGGAGTGGGCAAAGCAGCGATACGAGCAACTAAACCTCATTGATGAGAAAAGGCTGAAAGCACTGTGCCACGGACAGTGCTACCAACAGAGGATGGCACAAGCATTCAATGCCAAGGTCCGTCCCCGAGAGTTCAGTTCCGGTGACCTCGTCCTGAGGAAGGTTCTACATGTCGCGCTCGACTCTCGAGGAAAGTTCTCGTACAAATACGACGGCCCCTTCGTCGTCAAAGAGATTTTCTCCGAAGGAGCGGTCATTCTGAGCGATATGGACGGCACCGAAAATGCCCTCCCCGTCAACGCTAACACCATCAAAAAGTATTATCCATGAGCACTTGTATGTGTTTTCGTTTTTTTTATTCGCTAGGCTCCGTGCCTGTTTCATTGTAAGACATTTTCTGTTCTCGTGAACGAGCGTCAATTCCCGCCGTTTTGTCCAATACTAAGCTTTCTTGAGAGAAAAAAATAAATTTTCCCGCCAGGTCGAAAACCTCTTTGAGACGGCCTAGGCAAAAGCTAGGGAACGAGTGGCACGACTTAAAATCCCGCAAAGGGGAGTCGCGGCAAAAGGAGAGCATAAATCATTTCCTCGCTAGCTCGAAAACCTCTTCGAGGCGGCCTAGGCAGAAGCTAGAGGACCCTAGAGGTGCGATCTCGCCCCAAACACGGGGAATCGTAGCAAAAGGTGAGCATTCTTGTGAGAAAAGAAAAAAATCAAATAAAAATACCCCGCTAGGTCCTCACGCATCTTGCAACCTAGGCAAAAGTTAGGGGATAATGTTGGCTCTACCACGAAAGAACAGCAACGCTTCTCTGTGAAGCTACACCGAGTAGTGGTTCAGCATCCTCCGACGCAAGCAAACTCTCTTCGACTCTCCAGGCTCGAGACTCGCCTCGGAATGGGGCCGAATTGACATATCCTTGATTTGGAGGATCCCATAAGATCCCTCCCATTACCTTTATGCATATATTCTACGGGATATCCGTCACAAAAAACCATTCTCCGATAAGGACACGGCCGCCTTCCAAATGGTCACCGATGTCATATCCCCAACACATCTTTACATAGATTCCTTTACGCGTCGTAGTCTAAACGATTTCGCGTGGCTGACGTCCTTTGTAGGCTTCTCTTTCCCATGTACAGGTACGATCAGGAACCCCAAGGGACGCTCCCCGCTGACGAATTCGCGTCTGCCTCATGTGGCAAGCCGTGCTCTCGAAGCCTTGGAAATCGTCGAGGGATGCGCCGCATCGCCCAAACCAACGGTGTTCAAAGAAGGACAAACGATAGGAGATCATCATCAGTCACCGCGCATGAGGCGGTTCAGACCCAAACGCCAAGCGAGCCATATCGCACGACGTTTTCCGCAAATTCCAAATTTTAAATTCCAAACTTTAAATTCCAAATTTTAAATTCCAAACTTTAAATTCCAAATTCTAAATTCCTGTTCGGGTCCATCCCGGTTTCAAATTCCTGTTCGGGTCCATCCCGGTTTTAAATTCCTGTTCGGGTCCATCCCGGTTTTAAACTTCCTGTTCGGGTCCATCCCGGTTTTAAATTCCTATTCGGGTCCATCCCGGTTTTAAATTCCTGTTCAGGTCCATCCCGGTTTTAAATTCCTGTTCGGGTCCATCCCAGTTTTAAACTTCCTGTTCGGGTTCATCCCGGTTTTAAATTCCTGTTCGGGTCCATCCCGGTTTTAAATTTCTGCATTTGGGTCCATCCCGGTTTTAAAGTTTTGCATTCGGGTCCATCCCGGCTTTTAAATTTCTGTTCAGGTCTATTCTGGCCCCTCGGGTCCATCCCGGCTTTTAAATTTCTGTTCAGGTCTGTCCTGGCCCCTCGGGTCCATCCCGGCTTTTAAATTTCTGTTCAGGTCTGTCCTGGCCCCTCGGGTCCATCCCGGCCTTTAATTTCTGTTCAGGTCTGTCCTGGCCCCTCGGGTCCATCCCGGCTTTTAATTTCATGTTCAGGTCTATCCTGGCCCCTCGGGTCCATCCCGGCTTTTAACTTTCTGTTCAGGTCTATCCTGGCCGCTCGGGTCCATCCCGGCTTTTAATTTCATGTTCAGGTCTATCCTGGCCCTTCGGGTCCATCCCGGCTTTTAAATTCTCGTTCAGGTCTATCCTGGCCCCTCGGGTCCATCCCGGCTTTTAAATTTCCGTTCAGGTCTATCCTGGCCCCTCGGGTCCATCCCGGCTTTAAATTTCCTGTTCAGGTCCATCCTGGCCCCACGGGTCTATCCCGGCTTTTAATTTCTTGTTCCGGTCTACCCTGGTTTCTTCCAGGTTTATCCTGGTTTCTTTCGGGTCCGTCCCGGTCTTAATTTCCAGCGCAATGTCCCGACATGTCCAAGCGAGGTACGAGTAGCAGTGGGGGGGGGGGGGTACGGTATCAGAACTGTCGCTGGGCCCAAAAAGGGGATGCTTATTATGGTCTTTGGCTACATCCTCTAACCGAGCATGCAACCAAAGAGGGGCAAGCTGTCAGCACCCCATTTTGGCCCATCGGCTTCCTACAAGAGAATCCCAATCAAGGCCCGGGTTACTATTCATCACCCGGCAATCGGAGGCGAACGTGCGGTCATAGAGTCATGAACGACAAGAGAAGAGCTGGGTCCACTAGAAAAACAGAAGAGAACCGTCGGAAGAGCAGATAGACAAGGAACCTCGAAAACAGCGGAGCCGGCACTGTGGCACTATTCATCACCGAATCACTGAAACACCGAAAGGTGCCCAATATGGGACTCTAAAAATCCCTCTCAGTGCCAAAGTGACCAACGACACGTCCGGTCGCGTTCTGGAGGCATCCCGATTAAGCCGGGACACCCCCAATCTCTCACGGACGCCTTTTCTAACAGGGCTCCCGGGGCCCGCTCCACTGACAGGTAAACGGCCCCCCAAAATGGGCCTACAGACACCCAGGGACCACCGGGGTCGTGGAACAAGCTTCAGACGACCTTTCGGAACTCTACAGGGCTCCCCGAGGGACGTTTCAGTGGTAGCAAACGCCTCCCGGTGAATCTTCGGGGCACGTTCACAGAAAACAGAGATCACAGCGACCCCCGAACACCTCAAGACATTCGGGGAACAACTGAAAAAGCCCGGTCACAAGTCATTAGGTCTTCCCGGGTCAACGGTCTTCGGTCGAGGACAACGAGCCGACAATCTCCCACGAGGCGAAAGGGTCACCGAAACGAACATTGAGGTGCACAAAGGGGCAATCGGGGACCAAGGACGCTCAACTCCACTCCGAATGTCCGAACTGGGCAAAACCGACTCTCGAGGCGCCGAGTCGCCCGAACATTCGTTCACACGACGCATGGCGATATTAGGCTCATTCAAATCCTCTTCGTTCAAGAATTCCAAATCTATAAATTAATTGGGCATCGGAGATCGGGCTCGCGTTCCATTGAGTCTCGAGCTTTTTTCGGCTTTTCTCTTAATCGGATGGGACCCACAGCTCAGCCAAGCCAAGCCACCAAGCCACGGCTCAACCCCAAGCCACGGCTCAACCCTCCAAGCCACAGTTCGCCTGCAATCAGCCGCGGCTTGCCCTATGGCCGACGGCTCCATGCACTCCCCTCCACAAATTCAAATTTTCTCTTACACACCCATCACTTCCTATCATCCATCCATCACTCCATCACTTCCCCTTTGCTTTCCCCACACTCCACATGACCCAAACCCCATCTTAATCCCTTCTTGAATTCGGCAGCCCCCCATTAGGACCTTTAACCGCGATTAACTCTCCTTAACCGAACCATTAGCCTAGCCTATAAGTTCCCATTCATCATTAGACTTAATCACTTCTTCATTCTCCTTCTCTCTCAAGCCAATCTCCCTCTAGAATCCTCTCAAACTCCAGCCCACTCCCACTCATTCGTCCATCCCGAGCCAAGGCCAAAACCGGCCAAAACCATCGGAAAACCACCCGGTATTCCGGTAACCATCCGACCCGACTTAAGCCAAAGTCACAAAACTTCCTAGCCCACATATTTTCCACCCCCTAAGTCCATTTCCGGGCTTAGATTTCTCATTTGAAGCCTCCATCAACGTGTTTTGGCCGTGAGAAGAACCGGCTCCCTAGGACGCTAGACGCGTGCACCGAGCCTCAACAACGTGCCATCTCACTCCACGACTTTGCCGAGTTGTGCCATCACGTTCAAAGGGTTCCTCACAACCCTCACCCTCTCTCGTGAAGAGGTGGTCACGAGCCGAGGGCCGATCCACCGTGCACAACCACCGTTTCATCATTTCTTCTCTTATCGGGTTATTTGCTTTCACACCGAACTTTCTCTCACTGTTTCGGGTTCATCTAGGGCTTGGCACGTTCGGGCTTGTCCACAGACGTCTAGATCTGCCTCTTAGGAGTCCAACGAGCCCAACATCGCACCGTACCGTGGCCGGAGCTAGCGTGTCGACCCCGTTCTTCCCGAGTTGCCGCAGCTGCCTCCCTCTCGGGTCATCCACCCGTAACTTCAAACTGAGTCTAGCGACTCCCACGGCCGCTTCCCCGACTCTTCTCCTCGTGCAACGAGGCTAGGTAACGTCCCTCTACAACTTAGAAGAGCTAGGATCCTCGATGTTTGTTCATATGAAGTGTTAATGTGATTTAAAGTACCCGAATGCACGAAAGTTGCCATTTTTCTTTCGGATCCGGGCTTCCCATGCATCGTTACGTGTTTTTACTCTCTTTGTTACGTCCGAACGTTGCATGAACGTGAATGCCATAGTAGGAGACGGCCTATTTCGAGGTTGGAGAGCCTCTTGTGGTCCGTAAGGGCCACGGAACTCACGGCCATGCCTCCCGAAGGGATGGCCGAGAGTCCCTTTGTCCCTCACGGACGCACGGGAAGCTCTTTCACCCCGAGATTCGTTGATCCCTACCCCTCACTATCTCTAACTGTGATCATGATATGCATGCACGACGGGAAAGGTTCGGGATCTAGGAGTAAAAGAACCAAAGGGGTCGGATGTGTCAAGGGAGGCCCACGGCCATCCTCCTTGCAAGGGGGCCAAGAGGTCCCTTGACCCATCCGAAGCCTTAGGGCTCTTTGCTTCGTGATGCCGTGCTCTTCCCGTAATTTACTTCCGAGTTTATCGTTAAATGAGTCAATGTCGTTTTGTTGATTCCATGAATATGTTATTTTTGAGTGTATCGTATGTTTGTTTGTGGAAATAGGGATCGCGCCGACGTCTATTTAATGGAATGCGGGTTATATTACGTGCATATTATATGGTGTATGCGAGGGGCGGTTAAGAACAACGTGAAAGACCTACCGAAACTCAAGCCGGGTCAAGGAGTATTCGGCCACTCACCCTTGAGAGGTGGCCGAATCATCCGTGACCTCGTGGGAGTCTCGGTTGGCCTTTCCATTATTCCAAAATCGGTCCTTGGAATTGTTCGTAATTACATTTCCTTTTTTATCGTTGTCTGTACGTTTATTACTTATTCTATATGTTAGATCCTGATACCACCCGTCGCAACCATAACCGTAACCAGGAACAACAAACATCGAAAATTTCACAAACGAGATAAGCGGGACGTGCTACTCGGCTAATTAAATCACTTGGACTAAATAATTGGATAAATTGGTTATTAATTTGTAAACGCATCGATGATTTACGGAACGGCGAGAATGCCCTATCTCATTAAAAAGCTCACAATTTCAAAATACCGAGACACGTAACACCAATAATATAGACGTCTAACAAGTACTCGCGTGCTATGACTCGAGTCTGGGCCCGATTTGAGGCGGCTCGAGTCAAGACACACGAGTCCTTCTTAGACTTCTTCGTGTAACGCGATCTCCAATTTATACACGAACATTGCAATTTTATCATCCAAGGGCATAATCGTCATTCCGTGACTCACCGATACCCTAGGCTTTAGGGAGTTGGAAACACCTAGAACTATGAACAAGAAAGGACAACCCGTTCGGGTGCGAGTTCCATTTGCGCGGCCCATTTCGTTCATTTTCGGTGTTCCTTTCTTCCTATCGTAGATTCGGTGGGGAGCATTTTATTTCAGTTACAAAACACGAACAACCGGATTAATCATACATTCGGCCTAATCAAACACTAGCTAATGGATAGGCGGAATGATAGATTCCAATCTCGAGTCAAAACATGGGTTTGGCTAATTCGGTGAAACCGCAGTGTCACCTCACTGAATAAGAATCTTAAAACGAACACACACATGTAATCGGCTTAGAACCCTATTCTAGTCCACCATCTATGTTTGCCCAGGTTAGATACGTTGTTTGCCAACCAACCCCGGTTAATAACTGATTAAATCACGTACATTCGGCCAAATATACAACTTGTCTGTATTCACCGATACTTATCAGTTGTTGTCTGTATTTCATCAGTTTCATCAGTTTTCTTCTGTTTTATCCCTGCATTTCCTGATTTGTCGCGATTCGGGCCCGGGCCCATAGGTTACGTGTTACACGGGGTCCAATGCCCCGAATCACCGAACACGAGGTCCAACGCCTTCTAATCCACCGAGCGCGTGCAACCCAAGTGCGGAATGGGATCTAGCCTCGGTTCACCGTCACACTCCGAATGCAGCCTATGTGGAAGGCAAATTTGGATTGGGCGCGTGAAACGGGTTTAGATATCACCCGGGAACTCGATCGGTCCATCGGATACAGTGGGAACCAACCGGCTCTCCTGCAAACCGTTGGATCGATCGGACCCGACCCCCGGCTCTTTGAGCCCGCGTTGCCTTAATTTGTTTATCGGTCGTATAAAATACACGGTGAGTTGGAGTGGAATATTGGCCCAACGCGAACCGATCGGGTCCATTCACTTATTTAGTTACATTTTGTAATTATTCGAGAGAACATTGTGAGGATTTTATTTGTACATTCCCTCATTCATTTGTAAGGATCCCCGATCGGCGAGCGAGAGGTCCGAGTGTCGAACCGGTCAAGTCGGTCTATTGTTACCGAGAGATGAGTAAGTTCGAATACTCGCGGTCTCGGTTCGCGCAGGGAATCGACCATTACGGTTCGATGAACTGTAACACTAAGATAGTTGACAGATTCCTCGACACGCAAGCTTACTCATCTTCTGGATTCTTGGCCCAACTTGATCAATTCATCGATTTTACGGTATCAAAACGGGCGAGTCAAGTGCAACCCTAAATCACGTGGTAAATAAACTAAACGGCAAGCCTAGCAAACTAGAGTACCGAAAGGGCGTGCGGGATATAGGCCCGCACGTAATAGAACCCCCGAATTCGGATTTTCGGTTCCGCATGACCATTGCCTTAGCATTTAGGTGTACCCCGTACCCCTAGACCCGGGTAACTTGCCGACCCTCGACCTTTGGGTCGTAAAATGACAGGTGGCGACTCCTTCTCACGTGCGTCCGTCGCGCGTCCCCGGGAAGGTGGACACTCCCAGGCCGCGTTGCACAGGCATCGCGCATGCGTGCCCCGACGAGATTAAATTCGGGTGCGCACAACCATTTCATGAATCGACGCCGTTTTACCGATTCCTTTATATATAAATTCTATGTGTTCGTTTGTGAGTTCAGTTGTGCTTCGAGATCTTGGCGGCGTCAGTTTCCTTCCATTTTCACCGAAATATGTGTTATTATTGAGCTCGATGTATTATGTATGCAAGGTACGGCTATAATCGATGTAGGAGACTCTCCATAACCCAAGTCGGGTCAAGGAGAGCTCTCGGCCTAACCCTTGAGAGGTGGCCGAGTGCCCTTTGACCCTTCCCGGGTTTAGGACGATCTCCTTCGTTGCTTCGGAATCATCCCTTAGAATTGAGTGTATTCATATTTTGCGTTTTTATCGTTGATCATGTGCTAGCCGTCTCCTAGGAGAGTTAGTTTTGGAAGATTATCCGTCAAGTCCACAATTCCTCGATATAAGATCACTACCACCGAATAATTTCACAAATGGGAGAAACGGGAAGTGTCATTCGGTTAATTAAATCACTTGGACTAAATAATTGGATAAATTGATTGCTAATTCGTAAGCGCATCAATGGTTTACGGAACGGCAGAATTGCCATTTTCTTTAAAAGCTCACAATTTCAAAGTACCGAGACGTGTAACACGAATAGAATTGGTGTCTAGCGAGTACTCGCATACTATGACTTGAGTCCGGGCCATTTTGAGGCGGCTCGAGTCGAGATGCGCGAGTCCTTTTTAGACCTCTTCGTATCACGCGATCTTTAATTTATATGTGAACTACACACGTTTTACCGATCAAGGGCATAATCGTCATTCCGCGATTCACCGATATCCTAGGCATTAGGGAGTCGGAAACACCTCGATCTATGGACGGAAAAGGGCGACCCGTTCGGGTGCGAGTTTCATTCGCACGGTCCATTCCATTCACTTTCGGTGTTTCTATCTCCAAATTGTAGATTCGGTGGTGAGCATTTTATTTATGTTGCAAAACACGAAAAACCGGATTAATCATGCATTTGGCTTAATCAAACATTAGATAATAGATAGGCGGAATGCTAAATTCCAATCTGGAGTCAAAATACGGGTTTGGCGAATTCGGTGAAACCGCAGTGACACTTCACAGAATAGAGTTCTAAAACAAAATCACACATGTAATTGGCTTAGAACCATGTCTTGGCCCACCTCTTTGTTTGCCTAAGTTAGATATATTGTTTGATAATCAACCTCAATTAATAACTGATTAAATCACGTACATTCGACTTAATATACAACTTGTCTGCATTTATCTGTATTTGTCAGTTTTTGTCTGTTCTTCATCATTTTTATCAGTTTTCTTCTGCTTTCCATTTGCTTTTGCTGATTTGTTGCGGTTCGGGCCCGAACCCATAGGTTACGTAATACACGGGGTCCAACGCCCCAAATCACCGAACACGAGGTCCAACGCCTCCTAACTCACTGAGCGCGTGCAACCCGAGTGCGGAATGGGCTCTAGCCTCGAGTCACCATCACACTCCAAGTATGGCCTATGTGGAAGGCAATTTGGATTGGATGTGTGAAACGTGTCTAGATATCACCCGGGAGCTCGATGGGTCCAACGGTTACAGTGGGAATCAACCGGTTCTCCTGCAGACCGTTGGTTCGATCGGACCCGACCCCCGGCTCCTTGAGCCCGCGTTGCCTTAATTTATTTATCGATTATTCAAAACACACGGTGAGCCAGAGCGGAATATTGGCCCAATGCAAACCGATCGGGATCCATTCACTTATTCAGTTGTATTTTGTAATTACACGAGAGAACATTGCGAGGATTTGTCTGTACATTCATTCATTCATTTGTAAGGATTCCTGGTCGGCGAGCGAGAGGTCCGAGTGTCGAACCGGTCAAGTTGGTCTATTGTTACCAAGAGAGGAGCAATCCCGAATACTCGCGATTTCGGTTCACGCAGAGAGTCGACCACCGTGGTTTGACGAACTGTAAACGTTAGGATAGTGAACCGATTCCTCGACGCACAAGCCTACTCATCTTTCGGTTTCTTGGCCCAACTTGATCAATTCATCGACTTTGCGGTGTCAAAACGGGCGAGTCAAGTGCAACCCTAAATCACGTGGTAAATAAACAAAACGGCAAGCCTAGCTAACTAGAGTACCGAAAGGGCGTGCGGGATATAGGCCCGCACGTAATAGAACCCCCGAATTCGGAATTTTTGGTTCCGTATGACCATTGCCTTAGCATTTAGGTGTATCCCGTACCCCTAGACCCGGGTAACTTGCCGGCCCTCGACCTTCGGGTCATAAAATGGTAAGTGGCGACTCCTTCTCACGTTCGTCCGTTGCGCGTCCTCAGAAAGGTGGATACTCCCAAGCCACGTTGCATAGGCTTCGCGTATGCGTGCTCCGACGAGATTAAATTCGGGTGCGCACAGCTTGGCGACTCCACTGGGGATATCTAGAGGGTTCGGGCTCGATTCTGTTTGCTTGCTCGCATGTTTATTTATCGTTTTCTGTACATTTATTTTAAGCGCATTTACTTCGCACACATTTATTTTACGCACTTGCATCGCATCATTCTAGCGGGTTTCTAGGTACCTCGTCCGAAATCCCACGGGCGCCAAAATAGGAAGCTAGGTTAGTCAGAGGTTCCGAGTAAGGGAATGGATCGAGTCAGCTATGCCACCGAACCGGCCCCCAAAGATCCTCGCTCGATTTCAAGGAATATACCCTTGAGTCGGGAGCCCCCATCCATAGATAGCACGGTCGCTGTAGCACCGAACCATGCATCGTGCTATGCCTCCATGCAAGCCTTCAACCCGACGCCGACAACAGTCCATCGAGTCGGCCTGCGTGCCACTTGAGTCTTTTCTATTTCAAGAGCGATGTACCTTGTAATTTGTACTAAGCCGTGGGCATTTACTTTTCTCTGCACATATGCATCATGCAATTTTCAAAACACACTAGGATGTCGTTCACGTTGACAAGTCCTAAGCAGATTTTCTTATCGTCTTGGTAAGGGACGCCTCGCTCGGCCTCCTGCCTGCGCCTCGACAGAGTCCACCAGCACATAAGGACCTCACCGACCCAACACGAAATGCGGATGGCGTATACTCTGGGACAGCATGATCGACCTCACCAACATTAGGTTCGATTACCGAGAGGTTGCTGAGAGATGAGGAACTCGTCGGCCAACCACAACTTGGAGGGAGCTCTCCCAAACCCGCGACAAGCTACAGAGATACGATCAGGAGCTCATTTGAGTGAACGCCGCCCTGGAGAGGTCTAGGAAAGGGCCTCATGAAGGCCCACACATGTACTCTAGGATAGATATCTCCGCAAGGCCCTCGCCTAGACCCGGTGCTTTCTGAGGCCGCGCGCGCTCAGACCCCGAGTGTGGTGTCAAATCAGCTTAAGGCTCTATTTTACAAAATTTGCATTGTACTTTGAACCTTTCGAGTCAACGTGAACGACAGTATTAGCATTTGAAAACTCAAGCATTGCATGCATCCTATCCATTTACTGTTTTACACGACAATTAACACTACCATACGGTAGACAAAGTTGTGACCGCCTTTGCAGGTGGACCTCTCGTGGTCCTCACCCTTCCTCCACGGCGAGACGATCAGTAGCTCAAGGGCCAACCATCCAAGCAACACTAACTCCTTATTAATCCCGCGCAATCGATTACGTCATTGCATGGTTGAGCACACGTCCCTCCATGCTACAAGTACTTCCATCAGCACAACTGAGCGTGCCCTTTCCGCGTCGTGCGAGCACACCCCTACCTTGCCCATGCACGCATCCTCGACACACCTTGTGCATGTCTCTCAGTGTGCTTGCATGACGCCTACCAGGCCAATTCGCTCCCCTACGCAGTTGCATTCAAATTACGAATAGTTCTTGTTCCTTCATTGCTTTTCCTCTTTCCATTGCAGGAAATAACTGACAAGAAGGCAACTTGAACCTTGAACGACCACAATCAGGACAATAAACACTTCCCATCCAGCACCTTGGAACTTCGACACCGAATCCCAACCCTCCCTCCACAAAAGATCACAGGCAACAGCTCCGACGAACGGAGCATGGCCCTGCCCACCCGCCGCGAAAGTCACTAGCATGGTCACATCACCGACTAGAGAATGATCCCTGCCCACCCTCCACTGTGGCCATCAACCAGCGACTGGGGCAACATGCACTCTTCCCTAAACTCTCTTTTACATTTATTTATATGCATTCCCAAACAAGCTCCCGACTAGAATGAACCACTCAAGTGAGCATTAGAACAATCCCAAAGATCCCCTATTAGTTCTTTCGGGCCTGTTCGACTCGCCTGTCCTTATGGGACCCGGCTCCCCGAGCCTTCCCTAGGACGGCTGCGCATGCCAATGCGCAATCGAGGAAAGTACACCTATGCGGCCCCTAGTCACGGTCTGACCACTCCAGGGTGGTGATGACTAGACTCCCGGAATTGAGTGTCCCTCATGCGCGGCACCCCATGGGTCGCGCGCTGGACGAAGGAATTTCCCATGGGTCCACCTTACATTTCTTACCACATATTCCACCGCATAATCGCCTAATGTATCATCCTCTTTGTCATCCTTCACAGGGAGACGTCAGTCGCGGGCGAAGAGCGATGCGCGGGTTCACACCTCCTCGAGAACTCCTATCGGGTCTTTCTTCCTATACTTCAGCAGGGAAGGGCCCGACAAGGATTTACCCCTATGAAGCCGAGGACGGAAGCGTTCGAACGAGCCGCATGCCTTCAACGCAACTGTCTCAATCGACAAACAAGCATGCCCATCGGCTTCGAGAGCACACTTCTCCAGCGTACAACTGATGCTAGAGCCACAAGCACGATCGGGGACGATGATTGTACAAGGCGCCCACCACAGGTCACATTAACAATGAAGATCGGGGCATTCACGTTCATCATTCAAACCGAGACCACCTCGAACATCATCTGGCCACGATGAGCATTTCCAAGCGACGTACGCTGGGGCATCCCCGGTTGAAGCTCACGACAACATGATCTCGGCAAGCGACGTACACTGGGGCATCCCTGGTTAAAGTTCGCCCTGAGGTCGCCATAGTGGGTCACTCCAACAAACGACACTGGAACGCTCCTAGTCATCCACATCAAGAATGGGCATCTTCCACAGCAAGCATCAGGACAACCCCGGTCACACACTCCCTAGGGCAATTTTGCATTTTCTTTCTCTAGACAACAGGGGAAATCACTTGTGAAGAATGCAAGGACGAAGAACATGCAGTTCGGCTTCCGAATGCATGAAGAACAAACACCAAGTCTCCGCGAGGCAAAGCGCATCAAAGCACCCGCAACAACGAAAAAGTCGGGAAAATTAAAACAAATACATGGGGACACGATACAAACCCCAGCTGCAAGAAAAAAACAGAGCGAAAAGAAGCGGGAAAAAACCCGCCAATGAAGAGAGAGAGAAAAGATGCGGGAAAAACCCGCCAATGAACAAAACAAGGCACCGCCGAGATATAAAACTTCGGCACCGCCAATTCAAAGAAGAAATCAACAAACCCCGACAAAAAGGGGGAGCAGCAGACGCAACTCCTCGACGGAGACAGAACGTAACGTACTCGGAGGTCGAATTATTCGAACCCTTCGCCCTTGCAAACTTGAAAGACAAAAGAATCGAGCCTGCTAGGTCGAAAACCCCTTGGGGCGACCTAGGCAAAAGCTAGGGCAAGAGAGAGGCACGACTGAAAATCCCAAGGCGGGCGGTCGTGGCAAAAGGAGAGTTCATCCCTTTAGGTTGAGAGGTACGGCCCCAAGGCGGGTGACCGTAGCAAAAGGAGAGTAAAATGAGAGATAAACAGAACAGTCACCCTGGGCCTTCGCACACTGCGCGAACCAGGGATCCTCAAGGGAAATGGCCAGGTTATCTACTCCAACACGATCCACGATCGGCTCTCCTATCGAGCTCAACCGTCCAAGGCGGATTCTTCTTCAAGCACAGCGGGCGACCAAGCACGCAATCCAAACAGTTCAAGACAGCCAACACCGACCGAAGGACGGAAGAGAAGGGGGGGTACATCTCACGGCAAGCGTGAACCCGTGTATCCTTTCAGCCTTGGGCAACGTGCACCCCAAGCTTTCTCTTTTCTCTTTGTCATTGCACAACTCCAAAATGGGTCACAACCACCCTTCAATCGGCTACCACAAAACTAAAATCCTAGACATTTCTTTCCAGGAGTCTAGTCATAACACTCTGGAAATAACTAGACCGAGGTCTGACCAAATTTGAACAAAAAATTCCCCATGCGGGTTACAAATGCAGCCGCCCTACGGCACCCTAATGAGAAGGGTCCTAAGCTCACGGGCTCGTCGAACAACCGATAGAGCCGCTTGGGCACCTTTGAGAACGTCTCGATATGCCCATGCAAGGCCAACAGGAGTCCCGGAGGCCTCACATCGGGGCCTCTGAAAGCGGGACCCCCATTCGCATCACCAAAGCAAAAACTCTCCACGGGTCGCCCAGGCGACTCGAAACTGAAGAGCATACGTCACAAACACTTCCTTTTACCTGTGCTTACAAATCGCTAGTAATCCCATGATTTACTAATGATGTCAGGATCACAGGTGCAACAAACACAAGAACTACGGTGGACTCTGATTTTCGACCCCTTGGGATACATAGGCGCTCTACCCCAAAGCTCGAGTCCCTCATCGCACGACCGGGGCATCCCCAGCAAACTACAATCGTCCCTGCGACAAAGCCGGCACCTGGCAGAGCAACAAGCAATCGCCCCAGCAGCAAAGCCGGCTTCCGACAGATCAAACACACCGCCACCCCAGGGGCAAAGCACCGACGAAGCAACTTCATCGCGGCAGCAACGCCAATTTACAACAGATCAACACCTTTGGGACAACATCAGCCATGTACACTCAGCGCGCACCACTGTCCACATGACTAACGAAGAGTTATGCTCTTCTCTACAGATGCGCACGGAACCCCAAGGGGCATCTTCTCCCTGACGAACTCATATCTACCTCACGCGACGGGTCGTGCTATCGATACGTCGAAAACCGTCAAGGGATGCTCCATGCCACCAAACCACCGACGTCCAAAGAAGGGCAAGCGATGGGAGATCATTATCAGTCGTCGCACATAATGTAATCCAGGCCCAAGGCCAAGCGAACCACGTCACGCGGCGCTTTGCGCAATTCCCAAACTAATTTTCGGGTCCATCCTAGTTTAAAATTCTTATTCAGGTCCATCCCGGTTCAAAATTCATGCTTTGGGTCCGCCCCGGTTTAAATTCCTGTTCGGGTCCATCTTGGTTTAAAATTCCTGTTTTCGAGTCCATCCCGATTTAAATTCTTGTTGGGGTCCATCCCGGTTAAAACTACAGTTCGGATCCATCCCGGTTTAAAATTCCTGTTTCGGGTCCATCCCGGTTTAAAACTCCTGTTTCGGGATTTAAATTCCCGTTCGGGTCCATCCCGATTTAAATTCTTGTTTCGAGTCCATCCCGGTTTAAATTCCTGTTAGGGTCCATCCCGGTTTAAAATTCGTGTTTCGGGTCCATCCCGGTTTAAATTCCTGTTCGGGTCCATCCCAGTTTAAATTCCTGTTCGGGTCCACTCGGTTTAAAATTTCTGTTCGGGTCCATCTCGGTTTAAAATTCCTGTTTCGGGTTCATCCCGGTTTAAAATTCCTGTTCGGGTTCATCCCAATTTAAAATTCCTGTTTCGAGTCCATCCCGGTTTAAATTCCTGTTCGGGTCCATCCCGATTTAAATTCTTGTTCGGGTCCATCCCGGTTTAAATTTCAGTTCGGGTCCATCCCGATTTAAAATTCCTGTTCGGGTCCATCCCGGTTTAAAATTCCTGTTTCGGGTCCATCCCGGTTTAAATTCCTGTTCGGGTCCATCCCGGTTTAAAATTCCTGTTTCGGGTCCATCCCAGTTTAAATTCCTATTTTGGGTTCCCCCCAACCTGTGAATTTTGTTTCAGGCACAATATCCCGATGCATCCAAGCAGGGTACAAGCAACCATAGGGGAACAGTATCAGAGCAGTCGCCGGACCCAAAAGGGGGTGCTTCTTAAAATCTTTGGCTATATCCTCTAATCGAGCATGCAACCAAAGAGGGGCAAGCTGTCAGCACCCCATTTTGGCCCACCGGCTCCCGACACGAGGACTCCCCGGTCGAAACTCGAATTACTATTCATGACCTGACAATCGGAGGCGAACGCGCGGACGTGGGAGCATGGACTATAGAAGGGAAGCAAGGTCCTCCAAAAGGCTCAGAAGGGCAATCAAAAGGGGAGATGAACAACGTGCCTCGAAGCAACAGAAGCTGGCACTATGGCACTATTCTCACCGGATCACCGAAGCATCAGAAGGTATCCAATGTGAGACTCTAAAAATCCCTCTTGGTGCTAAAATGACCAACGGCACAGCCAGGCGCATTTTAGAAGCATCCTGCTTGAGCGGAGGCACTCCCGAACATTCATAGACGCCTTCCTGACAGGGCTCCCAGGACGCCCGATCCACGAACGAGCAAACGACACTAGAAGACAAGCCTACACACGCCCTAAGACCACCAGGGCCATGGAACAAGTTTCAGATTGCTTTTCGGAACTCATCTTGGTCTCCCGAGTGGATCCCGACCCGAAAAAAAAGGGTCTTTTCTACACAGAAACATAGCCAGAGACCCCCTTTAACAAATCGTCGATGCACGAGATCTATGCCAATCAATCCCAGGGACCTCAAGGGCTTAGAAAATGAGCCCTAATCACATTGCACAATTCATTTAGGTTTCTCGAGTACCATTCCAGCAGCAAAAGGGCCCCTGTCACCCGGAATCTAGCGTTTAGAGCTCATTCGGGGAAATGTTGACGTCCGAGCTTCACACCACTCACTTCCTACAACTCCTAGGACTAGGGAAATCATTTCGCCGTGGGCTAAGCAAGTCAATTAGGTCTCCCGAGTGACATTTCAGTGGTCCCGAACGCCTCTCGGCAAACTTTCGGGACTCGTTTCTAACAAACGGAGATCTCAGTGGTCTCCAAACACATCAAAACACTTGGGAAACACTGAGAGAACCCCGTTCGCGGATTCCTAGGAAGTCTCCGGTTATCGATTTCCAGTCAAGGCAGGCAAGTAAACCGTTCTGCCCAAAGCACAAAGCACGCCAACACGAGTAGTATAGCACGCAGAGGCGCAAACTGGCAACAGAAACGAACTACTTCGCTCCGATCATCCAAACGGAGCAAAATCGGCTTTTGAGAAGCATGTCAATATTAGGCTTATTAAAACCGCATTCGCGCATACATCGATAATTAGTCGTTCAAGCGAACCACCGAAATCGAACGCACGATCAATCCGGCCCCGAGCTTCTTCCGGCTTTCTTCCTAGTCAAGTGGGACCCTTGAGCCAGCCAAGCCAAGCCTCAAGCCGCAAGCCGCAAGTCATGGCTTCTCTCTATGTGTGGCTAAAAGCAAGCCAAGTCTTCCCTCAACCACACATTCAAAATATCTCTTACACATCCTCACATCAATTCCCATCTTTCCATCACTTCCCATCAACCTCCCACTCACTTTCCCCACCTTAATCTTCCCTCCAAAATTCGGATCCCTTAAGCACTCACTAATTGCACTTAGTTTTCACTAAACAAGCCATTAAGTATTCCTTTATAAGCCCATTGCATCATTAACTTAATCACAACTCCTCTTGCACTCTCTCTCTAGATTTCTCACTCAAAAACTCTCTCAAATTCCTCTCAAACTCCAACACTTCGTTCAGCCCAAGCACAGCCCGGTTCAAGGCCAAAATTGTCGGAAAACTCAACCGTTTTCTGGCGACCACCATTCAACCCGAACCAAACTTCATATCCCACACGTACTTGACCTCCCGAGTCCATTTCCGGTGTTAGTTTCGCCATTTGAAGCTTCCAGCATGCAGATCCAGAACAGTCCAGAATCGGGTCTCTAGGTACTTTCCCGGTTCCTAGGTGAGTCCCGCCCCCCGACTTTGCCCGAAACTTGACCAAACTTCTTACCCCACATGTTTTCGACCTTCTAAATCCATTTCCGAACTTAGTTTTAGCATTCGAAGCTCCAACACACCGTTTCAGCAGGTAACAGAAACAATACAGAAACGGGCTTCCATAGCCACCTCGGGATCCTCGGCACGCCATTTCTTCCCACGACCATGGCGAGTCGTGCCATCACTTCCTAGGGGTTCCTCACGACCCTCACTCTTCCTGGTGACAAGGTGGTCGCGTGCCTTTTCCCTCCTTTCTCCCTTCATAGATTTTTCCATTTTTTACCGGATTTCTTTGCATCTTTCAGGAAAATCGATATGTCCAATCCTCATGAAACCACTGCAGGCATGATCCTCACTCAGTTAGGAGTCCAATGCCACCGACCTTGCATCAAAAGACCACCGGGAGCCTCCCGTAGAGTCGTTTCTTCCTCGGGTGCCAGTCGGGTTTGTTCCTCTGGTTTTCTTTTCTAACCCGAACTTTGCAGGAACGTACAGGTCAGCTCGTGTTGAATCTCGCCATGAGCCACCTATCACCGTGATCTTCAGTCAGTTAGGAGTCCAATACCATAAACCTTGCATCAAAAGACCACAGGGAGCCTCCTGTGAAGCCGTTTCTTCATCGGGTGCCAATCGGGTCTGTTTTGACCCGACTGGGTCTGTCCTTTTTTACTGACCCGACTTTGTTTTTGATTTCCTGAAAATCTACGTATGCTCTCCTCCTAAAACCACCACAGGCATGATCCTTAGTCTCTTAGGAATCCAACGCAACTGGCCCCGCGCGAAAATTCCATCCCGATCAACCGGTACAGCCCCGACAAGCCAGACTACCTGTCGGGTCTGCCAGTCGACCCGACTGCACCGGTTCGGGTCTGTTCGTTCCAACCGAGTCTCCCGACTCCCTTTGCCACTTCTCCGACTCTTTCCTCGTGTTCCGAGGCTAGGTAAAACTCCTCTACGACTTAGAGAAGCTAGGATCTTCGATACTTGTTTGTTATGGGGGTTAGGGTGGTTAACAAACCGAAATGCATGCAAGTTCAAGTTTTTATATATTCCCATACAAATGTACATCGTTTATCACGTTGCACATCCATATAACGTATGTACCGTGATGGGAAATGGCTAGGATCGAGGTAGGAGAGACGTCTAAGCTATGTTCGAACCAAGGGAACCCACGGCCTAGTCCCAAGGAAGGGACCCGTGAGCTCTCTTGTTTCACCCGAGGCTAGGGCGGCCTCTCCTTCCCCGAAGTTAGTTGGTTCCCGTGCTTTTTCCGTCGTTTATCGCATGTAATGTATTAGTATGACGGGAAAGGATTTAGATCGGAATTGAAGAGCCCGTCTTGACCCGTGTGAGCCATGGAAACTCACGGCCACTCTTGAGGGGATGTGGCCGAGAGTTCCTTTGGACCACACGGGTCCAAGGAGACCTCTTTCATTCCGAAATAGATCGGTTCCCGTGTTTTCGCGTTTTACCATTGCATGAATCGACGCCGTTTTACCGATTCCTTTATATATACATTGTATGTGTTCGTTTGTGTGTTCGGTTGTGTTTCGATATCTTGGCGGCGTCGGTTTCCTTCCATTTTCACCGAAATATGTGTTATTATTGTGCTCGATGTATTATGTATGCAAGGTACGGCTAGAATCGACGTAGGAGACTCTCCATAATCCAAGTTGGGTCAAAGAGAGCTCTCGGCCTAACCCTTGGAGAGGTGGCTGAGTGCCCTTTGACCCTTCCCGGGTTTAGGACGGTCTCCTTCGTTGTTTCGGAATCGTCCCTTGGAATTGAGTGCATTCATATTTTGCGTTTTTATCGTTGATCATGTGCTAGCCGCCTCTTAGGAGAGTTAGTTTTGGAAAATTATCCGTTAAGTCCACAATTCCTCGATATAAGATCACTACCACCGAATAATTCCACAAATGGGAGAAACGGGACGTATCATTCGATTAATTAAATCACTTGGACTAAATAATTGGATAAATTGATTGCTAATTCGTAAGCACATCGATGGTTCACGGAACGGCAGAAATGCCCTTTCGTTAAAAGCTCACAATTTCAAAGACCGAGACGTGTAACACGAATAGAATTGGTGTCTAGCGAGTACTCGCATACTATGACTTTAGTCCGGGCCCAATTTGAGGCGGCTCGAGTCGAGACGCGCGAGTCTTGTTTAGACCTCTTCGTGTCACGCGATCTTTAATTTATATGTGAACTACACACGTTTTACCGATCAAGGGCATAATCGTCATTCCGCGATTCACCGATATCCTAGGCATTAGGGAGTCGAAAACACCTCGATCTATGGACGGAAAAGGGCGACCCGTTCGGGTGCGAGTTTCATTCGCACGGCCCATTCCGTTCACTTTCGGTGTTTCTATCTCCCTATTGTAGATTCGGTGGTGAGCATTTTATTTCTATTGCAAAACACGAAAAACCGGATTAATCAAGCATTTGGCTTAATCAAACATTAGATAGGCGGAATGCTAAATTCCAATCTGGAGTCAAAATACGGGTTTGGCGAATTCGGTGAAACCGCAGTGACACTTCACAGAATAGAGTTCTAAAACAAAATCACACATGTAATTGGCTTAGAACCATGTCTTGGCCCACCTCTTTGTTTGCCTAAGTTAGATATATTGTTTGATAATCAACCTCAATTAGTAACTGATTAAATCACGTACATTCGACTTAATATACAACTTGTTTGCATTTATCTGTATTTGTTAGTTTTTGTCTGTTCTTCATCATTTTTATCAGTTTTCTTCTGTTTTCCATTTGTTTTTGCTGATTTGTTGCGGTTCGGGCCCGAACCCATAGGTTACGTAATACACGGGGTCCAACGCCTCAGATCACCGAACACGAGGTCCAACGCCTCCTAACTCACTGAGCGCGTGCAACTCGAGTGCGCAAGGGGATCTAGCCTCGAGTCACCATCACACTCCAAGTATGGCCTATGTGGAAGGCAATTTGGATTGGATATGTGAAACGTGTCTAGATATCACCGGGGAGCTCGATGGGTCCAACGGTTACAGTGGGAATCAACCGGTTCTCCTGCAGACCGTTGGTTCGATCGGACCCGACCCCCGACTCCTTGAGCCCGCGTTACCTTAATTTATTTATCGGTTATTCAAAACACACGGTGAGCCGGAGCGAAATATTGGCCCATTGCAAACCGATCGGGATCCATTCACTTATTCAGTTGTATTTTGTAATTACACGAGAGAACATTGCGAGGATTTGTCTGTACATTCATTCATTCATTTGTAAGGATTCCCGATCGGCGAGCGAGAGGTCCGAGTGTCGAACCGGTCAAGTTGGTCTATTGTTACCAAGAGAGGAGTAAGCCCGAATACTCGCGGTTTCGGTTCACGCAGGGAGTCGACCGCCGTGGTTTGACGAACTGTAAACGTTAGGATAGTGAACCGATTCCTCGATGCACAAGCCTACTCATCTTTCGGGTTCTTGGCTCAACTTGATCAATTCATCGACTTTATGGTGTCAAAACGGGCGAGTCAAGTGCAATCCTAAATCACACGGTAAATAAACAAAACGGCAAGCCTAGCAAACTAGAGTACCGAAAGGGCGTGCGGGATATAGACCCGCAAGTAATAGAACCCCCAAATTCGGAAATTTTTGTTCCGTATGACCATTGCCTTAGCATTTAGGTGTACCCCGTACCCCTAGACCCTGGTAACTTGCCGGCCCTCGACCCTTTGGGTCGTAAAATGGCAAGTGGCGACTCCTTCTCACGTGCGTTCGTCGCGCATCCTCGGAAAGGTGGATAGGCTTCGCGTATGCGTGCCCCGACGAGATTAAATTCGGGTGCGCACAGGTAGCAATCGATTACTTCACCAAATGGATCGAGGCTATCACTCTCGCGTCAGTCACCACAAAAGCCGTGGCCCGTTTTCTCAGACGCGACGTCATTGCCCTGTATGGGGTCCCGGCAACGATCATCACGGACAACACCAAGAACTTGAACAACAAAGTCATCGACGAGCTCTGTGCCCAATTCAAAATCCAAAATCGTAATTCCACTTCGTACCGTCCACAAATGAACGGTGCGGTGGAAGCTGTGAACAAGAACATCAAGAAGATCATTGAAAAAATGACAGTGAATTACAAGGACTGGCACGAGATGCTCCCTTACGCGCTCTTGGCATACTGAACGTCAATCCGGACCTCCACGGGGGCGACTCCATACTCCTTGGTTTATGGCATAGAAGCAGTCCTCCCGATTGAGGTTGAAATCCCTTCCATGAGGATCCTTGCCGAACCAAATTCGAAGAAGTAGAATGGGCAAAATAGCGTTACAAACAGTTAAATCTCATCGATGAAAAGAGACTGAAAGCGCTATGCCATGGACAGTGCTACCAGCAAAGAATGGCTCGAGCATTCAACGCAAGAGTCCGTCACCGCGAATTCAACTCCAGTGACCTCGTTTTGAGGAAGGTCCTACACGTCACGCCGGACTCTCGAGGAAAGTTTTCGTACAAATATGACGGACCCTTTGTTGTCAAGGAGACCTTCTCCGGGGGAGCCGTCATTTTAAGCGACATGGACGGGACTGAAAACGCGTTCCCGGTCAACGCTGATGCCATCAAAAAATATTATCAATGACCACTCATGTTTGTATTTTAATTGCCGGGCCTTGTGTCCGTTTCATTTAGGGTAAATTGCAAAAAAAAACCCAAGTTTTGTAAAATGTCTCAATTTTGTCATAAATTTTGTTTTGTAACAGAAAAAACCATAAGTTTTCTAAAATGTCTCAAAAATGACCTCCGTTATAACTTCCGTCAATTTTTGTTGCTGATGGTGGGTCCCTTTAACAGTCCACGTAGGTCACACGTAGGTTGGTGGGTCCCTTTAACAGTCCACGTAGGTCACACGTAGGTTGGTGGGTCCCTTTAACAGTCCACGTAGGTCACACGTAGGCAAAAATTGACGGAAGTTATAACGGAGGTCATTTTTGAGACATTTTAGAAAACTTATGGTTTTTTTTGTTACAAAACAAAATTTATGACAAAACTGAGACTTTTTACAAAATTTGGGTTTTTTTTTTTTGTAATTTTCCCTTTCATTTATAACACCTTTCCCATTCATCTATACGTGCATCGACTCCTGTCATTCACTTCACCACGAGACCTCCTTGAGAGAAAAAGAAGGACAATTTTCCCGCTGGGTCGATAACCTCCCTGAGGCGGCTTAGGCAAAAGTTAGGCAACGAGGGGCACGACTTAAAATCCCGCAAAGGGGGGTCGTGGCAAAAGGAGAGCGTAAATCATTTCCTCGCTAGGATGAAAACCCTCAGAGGGCGGCCTAGGCAAAAATTAGAGGAATCGAGAGGTGCGATCAAACCCGAACACGGGTAATCGTAGCAAAAGGTGAGCATCCACGAGAGAAATATTAACCAAAAATACCCCGCTAGGTTATCACGCATCTCGCGGCCTAGGCAAAAATTAGGGGACAATGTCGGCTCGACCATGAAAGAAAGGCAGCACTTCTCTAGAAATCCCCAGTGGAGTCGCCAAGCTGTGTGCACCCGAATTTAATCTGGTCAGGGCACGCATGCGCGAAGCCTATGCAACGCGGCTTGGGAGTGTCCACCTTCCCGGGGACGCGCGACGGACACGCGTGAGAAGGAGTCGCCACTTACTATTTATGACCCGTAGGTCGAGGGCCGTTGAGTCGCCCGGGTCTAGGGGTACGGGGTACACCTAAATGCTAAGGCAATGGTCATGCGGAACCAAAAATTCCGAATTCGGGGGTTCTATTACGTGCGGGCCTATATCCCGCACGCCCTTTCGGTACTCTAGTTTGCTAGGCTTGCCGTTTTGTTTATTTACCGCGTGATTTAGGGTTGCACTTGACTCGCCCGTTTTGACACCGTAAAGTCGGTGAATTGATTGAGTTGGGCCGAGAATCCGAAAGGTGAGTAGGCTTGTGCGTCGAGGGATCGGTTCACGATCTCATCGTTACAGTTCCTTGGACCAAGACGGTCGATTCCCTACGTGAACCAAGACCACGATTATTCAAGCTTACTCATCCTTCGGTGATGATAGACCAACTTAACCAATTTGACACTCGGACCTCTCGCTTGCCGATCGGGGATCCTTACAAGTGAATGAGTAGATGTACAAATAAGGTCCTCACAATGTACACTCGAATAATTACAGAATACAACTGAATAAAGTAAATGGATCCCGATCGGTTTGCATTAGGCCAATATTCCGCTTCGGCTCACCGTGTGTTTTGAATGACCGATAAATAAATTAAGGCAACGCGGGCTCCAAGAGCTGGGGATCGGGTCCAATTTAACCGACGGTTTGCAGGAGAACCGATCAGTTCCCACTGTAACCGTTGGACCGATCGAGCTCCCGGGTGATATCTAAACACGTTTCACGCATCCAATCCAAATTGTCTTCCACATAGACCATATATGGAGTGTGATGGTGACTCGAGGCTAGATCCCATTCTGCACTCGGGTTGCACGCGCTCAGTGAGTTAGGAGGCGTTGGACCTTGTGTTCGGTGATTTGGGGCGTTGGACCCCGTGCAACACGTAACCCATGGGCTCGGACCTGAACCGCGACAAATCGACAAAGGCAAATGGAAAACAAAGGAAAAATGATAAAACTGACGGAAAACAGACAATAACTAACAAATACCGATGAATACAGACAAGTGGTGTATTAAGTCGAGTGTACATGATTTAATCAATTATTAGCCGGGGTTGATTAGCAAACAATGTGTCTAGCCTAAGCAAACATAGATGGTGGACCAGAATATGGTTGTAAGCCGATTACATGGGTGGATTTGTTTTAGAGCTCTTGTTCGGTTAAGCGTCACTGCAGTTTCACCGAATTAACCAAACTTGTGTTTTGACTCTAGATTGGAACCTAATATTCCCCCTATCCGTTATCTAATGTTTGTTTAGGTCGAGTGCACGATTAATCCGGTTCTTCGTGTTTTGTAACTGAAAGAAAACGTTCACCACCGAATCTACGATAGAGGGATAAAAACACCGACAGTGAACGGAATGGGCCGTGCGAATGAAACTCGCATCCGAACGAGTGGCCCTTTCCCGCTCGTAGATCGAGGTGTTTCCAACTCCCTAACGCCTAGGGTATCGGTGAATCACGGAATGACGATTATGCCCTTGGATAAAATCGTGATGCTCGTGTGCAAATTAAAGATCGCGTCACACGAAGAAGTCCAAGGAGGACTCGCGCGTCTTGACTCCAGCCACCTCAAATCGGGCCCGGACTCGAGTCATAGCACGCGAGTGCCCATTAGACATCAATTCTATTTGTGTTACGTGTCTCGGTATTTTGAAATTGTGATTTTTTTAGGAAAAGGGCATTCCCACCGTTCCGTGAACCATCGATGCGTTTACGAATTAGTGATCAATTTATCCAATTATTTGGTCCAAGTGACTTAATTAGCCGAATGATACGTCCCCTTTTCCCCTATTTTGTGGGATTATTCGACGATTACCAATTCACATCACAACTACGGGTTCGATGGGCATTTATCCGGAACTAACACGTCTAGTAAATAATTGATGCATGGTCGACAATTACATGGAAAGCACGATTGCAAACAACTCCAAGAGCCGACTTCCAAACGGAGGAGGAGGCCGACCTAGACTCGAGGATAGCCACGGGACACTCGATCACATCCCGAAGAAAGTGACCGAACATTTCCTTGGCTCATCCCCGGGTCTTGGGTGGTCTCTTGCGCCGATTTCAATCGTTTCTTACATGCCTTATGTGCCATAGAAATCGATAATACGAATGTCCAATAAAATGATACCGTCATGACGTAGAGCACACAAACAAACGCACAAGACGAATACACACATGAAGTTTGTAATGCAACATTGGTTTATTCAACGCCAAATTCGGAAATTTATCCCGAGAAGCCATCGACATCACGGGAGGAGAAGTCCGTGGCCTTGGAAGGACCAAGGGACCTCTCGACCTCCTTACAAGGAAGGTGGCCGTGAGCTCCCCTTGGTACCACCGACCCGTGGGGACCTCTCTCCTGTAGATCCCGAATGTTTCTCGTCACGTCATCACACCTTGGTCACGGTTAAAGACATCACGACTATAGAAATGGCTCAATCCGAAAGGATGAGGCGGCCATGGACTCTAGAGAGCCAAAAGGGCTCACGGCCCCCTACCCCGCTAGGAGGTTCGGCCGAGAGGCCTCGCGGCTCTCTTGAGTCCATGTCCGTCTCATCCCTCCGGATTCGAACCGCTTCGGGTTAAGCATGCATGACTATACGGCATATGGACGTAAATGATAAAAATAAGCGTGCTACGATGCATGGCATGCATGGAAACATCCGGATCTAAAAGGGAAAAACGACATTTCATGCATTCGAGTCTTTCAAATCATGTAAACGTTTCATACAAGCAAGAGTAGAGGATCCTAACTTCTCTAAGTTGTAAAGATACGTTACCTAGCCTCGATGCACGAGGAAAAGAATCGGGGAAGGGGCCTTGAGAGTCGCAAGACTCGGTTTGGAGCTACGGGTAGAGTGACTCGAGAGGGGTGCAGGCTTGATGGACGCTTGCTCCGGCCACGGCACGATGCGGGATCAGGCTTGTTGGACTCCTAAGAGACGGATCTAGATGTCCGTGGGTAGTCCCGAACGTGCCAATCCCTAGATGAACCTGAAACAGTGAGTGAACACACGGTAAAGGAAAGAGAACCCGGTAAAGGAAAAACAAGTGGAACGGTGGTTGTGTACGGTGGATCGGCCCTCGGATCGTGACCACCTCTTCACGGGGGAGGGAGAGGGTTGTGAGGAACCCTTTGAACGTGATGGCACGACTCGACAAAGTCGTGGAACGAAATGGCACGCGTGGAGGGCTCGGTGTGCACCCGGTAATGTCTAGGGACCCAATTCTTCGTGTGACCAAAACGTGATGTCAGGGGCTTCAAATGGAAAATCTAAGCCCGGAAATGGACTTAGGGGGTGGAAAATATGTAGACTAGGGAGTTTGGTGACTTTCGGTTTAAGTCGGGTCGGGTGGTTACCGGAATACCGGGTGATTTTCCGATGATTTTGGCCGGTTTTGGCCTTGGTATGGGTTGGACGAAGGTGTGGGAGTGGACTGGAGCTTGAGAGGATTTTGGAGAGAGATTGGCTTGAGAGAGAAGGAGAATGAAGAAGTGATTAAGTCTAATGATGAATGGGAACTTATAGGAGGCTCTAATGGTTCGGTTAAGTGAAGTTAATCACGGTTTAGGGACTTAAGCATGGGCTGCCGAAAAATGGAGGGAGATTAGGATAGGGTTTGGGTCATTTAGAGTGTAGGGAAAGCAAGAGCAAGAGTGATGGGTGATGGGACGTGATAGATGTGAGGGAAATTTGAATTGTGTGGTGTAGGGAGACTTGAGCCGCCGGCCATGGGGAGGAGCCGCGGCTGATTGCGGCTGAGCCGAGCTTGAGGGGTTGAGCAGTGGCTTGGGGTTGAGCCGTGTCTTGGTGGCTTGGCTTGGCTGAGCTGTGGGCCCCATTCGATTAAGAGAAAAGCCGGAAAAAGCTTGAGACTTGATTGAGTGCTCGTCCGATCTCCGATGTCCGATTAATTTATAGATTTGGAATGCTTGAACGAAGAGGATTTGAATGAGCCTAATATCGCCACACGTCGCATGAATGAATAATCGGGCGACTCAGCGCCTCGAGAGTCGGTTTTGCCCTGTTTGGGCGTTCAGAGTGCAATTAACCGTCCCTGGTCCCCGATTGCTCTTTGTGCATCTTAATGTTCGTTTCGGTGACCCTTTTGCCTCGTGTGGGATCGTTGGCTCGTCGTCCTCGACCGAAGACCATCATCCCGGGAAGACCTGGGGACTTGTGACCGGGGCTTTCTTAGTGTTTCCCGAATGTCTTGAGGTGTTCGAGGATCGCTGCGATCTCTGTTTTCCGTGAACGTGCCCCGAAGATTCAACGAGAGGCGGTCGCTACCACTGAAACGTCCCTCGGGAAACCCTGTAGAGTTCTAAGAGGTCGTCTGAAGCTCGTTCCATGACCCCGGTGGTCCCTGGGTGCCTGTAGGCCTGTTTTGGGGTGTCGTTTACTTGTTAGTGGATCGGACCCCGGGAGCCCTGTCAGAAAAGGCGTCCGTGAGAGATCGGGGGTGTCCCGGCTTAAGCGGTATGCCCCCGAAACGCGCTCGGACGTGTCGTTGGTCACTTTGGCACTGAGAGGGATTTTTAGAGTCCCATATTGGGCACCCTTCGGTGTTTCAGTGATTCGGTGATGAATAGTGCCACAGTGCCGGCTCCGCTGTTTTCGGGGTTCCTTGTTTGTCTGTTCTTCTGACGGCTCTCCTCTGCCCTTTTCTAGTGCACCCTGCTTTTCTCCTGTAATTCACGTCTCTGTGCCCGCATGTTCGCCTCTGATCGTCGGGTGATGAATAGTAACCCAGGCTTTGGTCGGAGATTCTCGTGTAGGAAGCCGGTGGTCCAAAATGGGGTGCTGACAGCTTGCCCCTCTTTGGTTGCATGCTCGGTTAGAGGATGTAGCCAAAGATTATAAGAAGCACCCCCACTTTGCGCCTGGTGACTGCTCTGATGCCGTTCCCCCATGGCTGCTCGTGCCCTGCTTGGATATATTGGGATATTGTGTGAATTTAAAACCGGGATGGACCCGAACAGGAAGTTTAAAACCGGGATGCACCCGAACAGGAATTTAAAACCGGGATGGACCCGAACAGGAATTTAAAACCGGGATGGACCCGAACAGGAATTTAAAACCGGGGTGGACCCGAAACGGGAATTTAAAACCGGTATGGACCCGAAACGGGAATTTTAAAACCGGGATGGACCCGAAACCGGAATTTAAAGCCGGGATGGACCCGAAACAGGAATTTTAAAACCAGGATGGACCCGAACAGGAATTTAAAATCGGGATGGACCCGAAACAGGAATTTTAAAATCGGGATGGACCCGAAACAGGAATTTTAAAACCGGGATGGACTCGAAACAGGAATTTAAGGTCGGGATGGACCCGAGACACTTGCTCGGGGATCGCGTAAAGTGTCCGGCGACATGGTTTGTTTGGCATTTGGTCTAGACCACTTTATGCATGGTGGCTGATGATGACGTTCTATTGTTTGTCCTCCTTTGAACATCGTCGGTTTGGACGGTGTGGTGCATCCCTCAACGACTTCCGGTGCCTTGAGAGCACGACTTGCCGCGTGAGGCAGACATGAATCCGTCGGCGGGGAGCGTCCGTTGGGGTTCTCGATCATGCCTGCATGTAGAAAAGAAAAGCCTACAAAGGATGTCAACCGCGCGAAATCGTTGAGACTACGATGCGTAAAAGGAATCTATGTAAAGATGTGTTGGGGACATGATATCGGTGGCCATTTGGAAGGCGGCCATGTCCTTATCGGGGAATGGCTTTTCTGAGACGGGTAACCCGTAGAATTACGTGTATAAAGGTAAAGGGAGGGATCTCATGGGATCCTCCAAGTCAAGGATACGTCGATTCGACCCCATTTCGGGGCGAGTCTCGAGTCTGGAGAGTCAAGAGAGTTTGCTTGCGTCGGAGAATGCCGAACCACTACTCGGTGTAACTTCACGGAGAGGTGTTGCCTTTCTTTCGTGATCGAGCCGACGTTGTCCCCTAACTTTGCCTAGGCTGCGAGATGCGTGATAACCTAGCGGGGTATTTTATTTGATTTTTCTCACATGAATGCTCACCTTTTGCTACGACCACCCATGTTTGGGTCCAATCGCACCTCTCGATTCCTCTAACTTTTGCCTAGACCGCCCGTTGCGGGTTTTCAGTCTAGCGAGGGATTGACTTGTGCTCTCCTTTTGCCACGACTCCCCTTTGCGGGATTTTAAGTCGTGCCGCTCATTCCCTAGCTTTTGCCTAGGTCGCCTCGAGGAGGTTTTCGACCTAGCGGGAGATTTATTTTTTTCTTTCAAGAAGGTTTCGCATTGGACAAATGGCGGGAATTGGCACTCGTGCATGTGAACGGAAATGCCTTACAATGAAATGGGTGCGAGGCCCGATGGACGAAAAACAAACACGAGTCGTCACTGATAATACTTCTTGATGGCGTCAGCGTTGACGGGAAGTGCATTTTCGATGCCGTCCATATCGCTCAAAATGACTGCTCCCCCGGAGAAGGTCTCTTTGACGACGAATGGACCGTCGTATTTGTACGAGAACTTCCCTCGAGAATCGGGTGCGACATGTAAGACCTTTCTCAAGACAAGGTCACCGGGATTGAACTCTCGGTGACGGACCTTGGTGTTGAATGCTCGAGCCATCCTTTGTTGGTAGCACTATCCGTGACATAGTGCCTTCAGCCTTTTCTCGTCAATGAGGTTTAGCTGTTCGTATCGCTGTTTCGCCCACTCTGCTTCTGCGAGTTCGGCCTCAGCTAGGATCCTCATGGAAGGGATCTTCACCTCAATTGGGAGGACTGCATCCATGCCGTAGACCAAGGAATACGGGGTTGCCCCGGTTGAAGTCCGTATGGATGTTCGGTACGCCAAAAGTGCATAGGGGAGCATCTCGTGCCAATCCTTGTAGTTCACCGTCATTTTTTCGATGATCTTCTTGATGTTCTTATTTGCCGCCTCCACTGCACCGTTCATTTGGGGACGGTATGGGGTGGAGTTGCGGTGTCGAATTTTGAATTGTGCACAGAGCTCGTCGATGACCTTGTTATTCAGGCTCTTGGCGTTGTCCGTGATAATCGTTGCGGAGACCCCGTACCGGGCGATGACGTCGCGTCTGAGAAAACGGGCCACGGCTTTTGCGGTGACCGACGCGAGAGTGATAGCCTCGATCCACTTGGTGAAGTAGTCGATCGCCACCAGGATGAACATGTGTCCGTTAGACGCTTTGGGGTTGATCGGGCCAATCACGTCCATCCCCCACATTGAGAAAGGCCACGGGGCTGTCATAGGGTGTAGCTCGTTGGGCGGTGTCTTAATCTGATCTGCGTAAACTTGGCATCGGTGGCAATGCCTAACATGCTTTACACAATCAGTCTCCATGGTGGACCAATAATAGCCTAAGCGCATAATCTTTTTGGCGAGCATGAGGCCATTCATATGAGGTCCACAATTTCCTCCATGCACTTCTTCCATAAGACGTCGCGATTCGTGTTCGTCGATGCACCGGAGGAGCGTGGAATCAAAGGAGCGGCGGGTATAGTATCTCGTCGCTCAGAAAGTAGTGCATCGCGAGGCGTCTGAGCATATTTCGATCGCGACGATCGACGAATGGGGGATATTGGCCCGTTTGCAAGAAGTTCCTGATGTCTTCGTACCACGGCTTCGCTTCGAATGCTTCAATTGCGTTGCAGTGGGCCGGGCCTTTGGCCACTTCAATTTCGAGAGGTTCGATGATGTTCCCCTCTGAGATACTCGCCATAGATGCGAGTGTTGCGAGTGCGTCCGCGAACTGATTTTTCGCGCGTGGAGTGTAGGTGAATGAGATCTTCTCAAAGTTCTTCGCCAATTCCTCAAGGTACTCATGGTACGGGACTAACTTCGCATCTTTCGTCTTCCATTGCCCCAGCGTTTGGAAGTTTGTGAGCATGGAGTCACCGAATACTTCTAACTCCTTTACCTTGAAATCAATCGCCGCTTGCAAACCGAGGATGCACGCCTCGTACTCGGCCACGTTATTGGTACAGGAGAAATCCACTTTCGCAGCGACCGGGTAATGGCGCCCGTCCGGGGATATCAAAACTGCCCCAACTCCTGATCCCACGGAATTGATAGCCCCGTCGAAGTACATCTTCCATGCTGGCTCCTCCTTCGCTTCATCTATCTGGAGGATCCCTTCGTCCAGGAAGTCCGTGTTAATCGGCGTGTCGTCGTCGATGGGGAATTCTGCTAGGTGGTCGGCAATTGCCTGCCCCTTGATAGACGTGCGGGGCACGTATTCTATGTCGTATTCCGTCAGCTGACAACGCCATTTTGCGATGTTCCTCATGGAGGAGGGGCTATCGAGTAAATACCGCAGGGGGTCTGCTTTTGACAGCAAGCGGATTGTGTGATAGAGTGTGTACTGTCGGAGTCTTTGCATGACCCATACCAACGCGCAACACATCTTCTCGATTTCCGAATAATTGGACTCCCCCTCGGTGAACTTCTTGCTCAAGTAGTATATCGCCCTTTCCGAGCGCATCGACTCGTCTTCTTGTCCTAGCATGCACCGTAAGGATTGCCGACGTACCGTGAGGTATAGAATGAGGGGCCGATTCGGTGCAGGTGGTACCAATATCGGCGGCTGAATTAGGTAGGCCTTGATAGTGTCGAAGGCCTTCTGACACTCGTGGTCCCACTCCATCGCTGCATTCTTATGCAGCAAGCGGAAGAGCGGTTGACACTTATCCGTCAGGTTTGCAATGAAACGCGAATGTAATTCAGCTGTCCCAAGAAGCCGCGTACCTCCCGAACCGTTGATGGCGGGGGAAGCTCTTTGATTGCCTTGACTTTGTCCAGATCCACTTCGATGCCGCGCTCACTGACCACGAACCCTAGCAGCTTTCCTGATTGGGCACCAAATGTGCATTTTGCCGGATTGAGCCGGAGCTTGTATTCTTTCAGGCGATCGAAAAGGCGCTTCAGGTTGACAAAGTGGTCTTCTCCCTCTTTGGACTTGGCGATCATGTCATCGACGTATACCTCGACTTCTTTGTGCATCATGTCGTGGAATAGTGTGACCATAGCCCTCTGATAAGTTGCCCCTGCGTTCTTGAGGCCGAAAGGCATAATGCGGTAGCAAAAGGTTCCCCACATCGTGGTGAACGTCGTCTTGAGTTTGTCCTTTTTGGCCATCCAGATTTGATTGTATCCGGAGAAGCCGTCCATGAAAAAGAATTGAGCGTGGCGTGCCGTATTATCGACCAGGACGTCGATGTGTGGCAAGGGGAAATTATCCTTAGGGCTAGCTTTGTTGAGGTCTCGGTAGTCGACACAGACCCGAACCCTTCCATCCTTCTTTTCCACCGGCACAATGTTCGCCACCCACTCGGAATAATTGCAGACTTCGAGGAATCCCGCGTTGATCTGCTTGACGATTTCTTCCTTGATGCGGAAGAGAAGACTAGCCTACTGTCGTCATAACTGTTGGCGCTTGGGCGGGAATTTCTCAGTGTCGAGTGGAAGGAAGTGCTCGACTATTGAGGGGTCTAAGCCGGGCATGTCAGCGTATGACCAGGCGAAGACCTCATGATACTCCTTCAGGAAGTCGATCATCTGGGCTCGCTGCGTATGGTCGAGGGCTGTCCCAATCTTCAAGGTGCGGGGCTCTTCTTCGGTGCCCACGTTGATCTCCTCTATCGGCTCGACCGAGGTGATTTGATGATCCTCGAGGCGACGCAAACTCTCTTCTATCTCGGGCACTTGACTGTCCTCGAGGAGCCCTTCCCTAAAGTATACGGGTTGGGGCTCACCAAGGTGCTCTTGGAATAGGTTCGAATCGAAGTGTCGAGAACTTGGATTCGAGTGGAGCCTTGAAATTCGAGAGAATTGTCTTAGAAAATTTTATAGTGCTGCGAAATAGAGAATAGGAAAAGGAGATGAAACGCATGGGAATTCAAAAAATGCGTGAGAGATTTCATTGATAATGTGAACATGAAGCCATAACAGAAACCCCTCTCCCGTCGTGTGGCGCATGGCTATGCTGACACGCGGGGCACAAGTTATACATAGATAAGCCTTACACATCGGCAATCACAGCCGAGTAGCGCGGGACTGAGGTCCAGTTGTCAAGCTCCTCAATTTCCTGCGCCAAGCGGATGTGAACCCCTGAAGGAATCTCCTCGGTGACGGCGTACACGGCTGACGGAGTGGCAGGAGTATCGTCGGAGTCTGAGGAAGGGCCGTCAAGGGCGGCCCCGATGATGTGCGAAGGCCCGGGGAAGAAGTGGGATAGCGGGGGGACTGGGGTGCCCCTGTTGAGCCTCCCATAGTGTGCGGCGAGGCGGTGGAGGTGGTGGCCCCTGCGGGCTTTGATGATTTCATGATAGGAGGGGCGAAAGCCGAGTCCCCTCCTGTGCTTGTACTCCTCAATTTCGATTAGGCGGCTGATCCCTTGTCTGCGCACCCCGAGGCCGGTGCCGGGGACGTAGTTGCTGCGCAAAAGCACCTTCCCTATCATGCGGTCGGCGCGGGATGGTCCAATCTCTCCGTAGTCCCGGATGACGGAGATGGCTTCGAATGAATGGAATGGGAGGTTTTCATCATCCCCGACGCTGATGTAGGGCACCGTCGTCTCTTTGTAGATGGCGTAGTCCTCCTCTCCTTTCACCGTGATGAGCTTCTCCTCAATGATGAATTTCAGCCTTTGGTGCAGAGAAGAGGGGATGGCGTCGGCCGAGTGGATCCAGGGCCTCCCGAGCAACAGGCTGAACGCGTTCGGGATGTCGAGCACCTGGAATGTGATGCTGAACGAGCACGAGCCAACATCTATGAGGAGGTCGATCTCCCCGTTCACCTGCCTGCGTGAGCCGTCGAAGGCTCAGACCGCTGTTTTGCTCGGGCGGACTCGATTTAGGTCCACATTCATCTGCTTCAAGGTGGTCACCGGGCAAACGTTGAGCGCGGACCCATTGTCAATCATGACCTGGCCGATGATGTAGTTGTTGCATTTGCAGACAATATGCAAGGCCCGTGAATGTGACCAGCCTTTGGACGGGAGCTCGTCGTCCGAGAACGAGATAGTGTTGGAGAAGATGGAACTGACAGTCTCCTCTATCCTATGCGGAGGTGTTTCCTTCAAGACCTGTGCCGAAGTCAGTACCCGGAGGAGGGCTTCTCGGTGCGGTTCCGAGCCGAGGAGGAGGGCGAGCAATGAGATATGGCCGGGGACTTGGCCATTTGCTCGACCACTTTGTATTCGCTCGCCTTCACGATCTTCATGAATGCTTCGGCTTCCTCTTCGATCACCCTTTTAGACGAAAAAGGCGAGCTTTCGGGCGTTGTCCCAATTTCAGTGGCGGGTGCCTTCCCTTTATCCCTGGCTGCCGGATTCTCGTATACCCGCCCCGAACGTGTCACCCCCATGACACTAAACTGCTGTTCGACACTCCTAATACTTCCTTCATAGGTCCAGGGGACCTTGCCGTCTGAGTACGGTTCCCGGGCGGGGATGTCTATGACGAACGGGGCCGGCGAGGCCACGTTTCCCGTGAATCCGGCTGTGGGTTCCTCAGGAGTGTAGTCGATCACGAAGGGAAGGGGGTTGTCTTGCGTGTCTTCGTCCCTTCCTGAGGCGCATATGGAGATCATGTTGATGGAAGACCCCGAATTTGGCCTATGGTCCGAGAGTGGATTGTCCTGCACATTCGGGGGCCTGACGGCGTTGAAGGTGAGCCTGTTGCTATCGATCCTCCTTTGGATCTCGTCTCGCAACCTCCAACAATTATCGAGAGTGTGCCCTGGCGCGCTTTGATGATACTCGCAGCGTTTAGATTGATCCTGAACGGACGGGTCAAAATTCGGGCCTGGGGATATCGGTCGAATCTGATCGCCCGCAAGGAGCTGTCGATATATATGAGAGAGGGGAGCAGGTAGTGGTGTGTATTGTTTGCGGGGTCGGCTCTGCGTGCTGCCGGCTTGCGGTCCCTGCGCAGTAGGGTTCTGTTGCGCCGGTAGAGGAGCTCTCGACACCGGGGGCCTAGGTTGAGAGGGCTGAGCCGTCGCGGGTGCGTAGTGGTCGTACGGTTGTGAGGTCATCGGCGGCGGGATCGGCGGGGCCGAGTAGTAAATCGACTGAGGCTGGTGCTGTGGTCGTGAGATTTACCGAATATTGTTGGGACGCCTGATGTGCCATATTGACGGCGTTCACTGAAACTTCCTTCCCTCTCCTTCCGCCGGAAGACGACGACGTGGTGGGGACCTTCTTCGATGACTCCTCTCCTCTACTGGTGGGGCCCTCCATTCTTCCAAGCTTGATCCCCAAATCAAGCTTTTTCCCGGCCTCGATGAGGTCGGAGAACGACGAAGTGTGGGCCAACAGGTGTGAATAGTACACTCCCCTCAGCGTGGAGTGAAATAACTAGATTTGTTGCGCTTCACTGATCGGTGGATGTGTTTCGCTGCTTGGGCACGCCACTTAGTGGCGTATTCCTCGAACCTTTGGCCCTGCGCCATTTCTTTCGTGCTCAGCTCCAGGAGGGTGGGAGGCGCTTCCGCGCAATACCGGTATTGGTCGATGAACTTCCGGGAAAGGTCCTCCCACGTCGGAATGTCCTCGGCCCTCAGCGACATGAACCAATCGAGAGCGGATCCCGACAGGCTGTCTTGGAAGGAGTGGATGAAAAACTCTTCGTACTCCCAATACTGTAGCATCTTTCCCTTGTAATGGTGGAGGTGGTGGCGTGGATCCGTCGTGCCCTCGTAGGTTTTGAACTCTAGGATCTTGAACTTCGGGGGCAGCCGCATCCCCGGGAATAGGCTACAGTCGCCGTAGCGCGCATCGGGTCGGGCATCACTCGCCTGTAGGGCTCGTATCGTCTCATCCATTCGGTTCAATCTACGTTCTTGTTCGACGTCAGCGTCGGGGAAGAAGTGCATTGGTGAGGCGAACTGGGCCGCATGAGTCAGCATGCCTAGTTCATGGAAGGTAGTGTTTATAGGGGGCGGTGCCTGGTAAGAGAGGCCGACGTGGGGTTGTAGAGACGAGTACGGAGGAAGTTCCGCAGCTTGAGGGTGAGTCAGAGCAGGTGCGCTTGATGCCGGGAAGACCATCGTTGGAGGCGCTGTATAGGCCGCGGCTGGGACCGGTATAGAGATAGGAGGAGGTGCGGACAGGGCCTGCTCCGAGGACTGGAATGTCGCCGGTGGAAGAGGGACGGCCGTGGGGGCCGGTGGAGGCGGATATGGGCTGGTGAAAGGGTGAGCCATGGATGCATGCAGTGTTGGTGGTGCGGGCGCATCCATGTTCTCCAGGGCTTGAGTCGGCGGAACCCGAGGAGTCGGGTCTACTGTTGGCCCTTGTCCTGGTGGAGATGTGGAGCTTGAGGATGCACGGTTCGGTCCTCTAAGCAGGGCGAGCAGCTTTGCCATGTTGGTGGCCATTTGGTTGACAGTGCCCTCGAGTGCTGTGATGCGGGCTTGGTCGTCGGAGACGGATGATGTCAGCGAGACTGGTGGAAGGGGCGCCCCTGAAGACGTCGGGGGCGGGAGATGTGTAGGAGGGGCGCCCGAATACGCCGGGAGTATGCCTGCAGGAGTCGGAGGCGGTGGAGCGTGCATCGGGGGTGGTTGAGAATGAGCCGGAACCGGTGGGTTGACTTCTTCGGAGATATTGACTCGATCCCCTTCCGCCATCCTGAGACGCTGACGAGTCGAGTAACGGTGCGACGCCAGTTGCGATCACCTAGATTCCAAGAGTGTGTAAGGGCAAACATTGACATTCTGAGATGATAAGCACGAAATAAATAAAGGGACAAGATGTATGAGATGCATGAGTTTTCGAAACGCTAATGTCATCACATTGATTTGATTCGAGTTCCATAGTTTTTACAAAATACAACGCATGAAATAAAAGGAACATAAACGTAAAGCCGACATCCCTTTGCGCTCGGTGGCCGGTTGAGAGCGGCGTGGGTCCGAGCGAGGGCAAAAAAAACGGGCGCGCGCGCTAATCCTAGGGATGGGAGATCTCGTGCTCCCTCGCACGCACTCGGTCCAACCTCGCGCTCAAACGGGCCATCTCCCTCTCTAAATGCGCGACCCGGGCGCATGCTCGAGCTAACTCCGTCTGGAGCTCCCTATAGTCCGCGACCTCCACGCTAGAATCGGCGAGCTCGCAACGAAGCCTATCTCGTTCCTCCCGAATGGCCCGTAGCTCTGCGCGCATAGCCGCTTGGGCGAAGCTTTCGGCTTCGGGAGCGGGGGTAGGTGCAGCTCGGGGAGTCGGGGTGTCCTGGGACCGTTGCGACAATGTCGATCCCTGCAAATAGAACCGGGCCACGTATGCTGATGTGGCGGAGAATGCTCGCTCTTCGTCGGTGGGGTGCTCGGGGAAGTACAGACGCTGTATGGTGCTAGCGTCCCGTTGGCGGTGGATCTCCCGAATCTGTAAGAATCTTGCGGGGGCCGTGGATGTAGAGTCGGCCCACTGGATGCGGTAGGGTAGGCGGTCCGCCTCGGCAGGAATGTCCTGTAAGCCGCCGAGTTGTCTGATTACTCGGCCGGGGAATATGAGTGTGCTCCCCAAATGGCTAAGAAGAGGGACTCCCACGATTCCGGGACATCCTGTGATCATGGGGCCGCCGGGATTCCATCGAGCGACCCATAGGAACCGTGCGGGCGTCAACTCGCGCCAAAAGTGCCTCCATTCCGAGAAGCTGTGCTCGGGAGGTGGGATGACTGGTACCAGGCGTTCGATCAGCAAACGCTCGTCAGTGATGTAGGAGAAAGGATGTGACGAGCAAAAGGGGCGGACGTGCGCGAGAAGCCAAATCTGCAGTAGGTGCGAGGATCCTCTCATCCTGCCACGCCGAACCTCTCTAACATAGTCTAGAGACCGAACGGTCTCGGCTAACAAAGCCTCCACGTAACTATGGCCTCCCACCGCTTGGAGGACGACTTGGGCTATAGCCCCGTCAATGAGGCTCAGTGAGTATGGGGACAAGAGAGTGCCGAAGACCAAAAGCAGGAATCCGTGACACGCATCGCGCTGATAGGATGCCGTCGAAGGTGTCAATGCCCGGAGGAGCGTCCAATCAGAGAGCCATGCGATCCTGATGCCGTGGTCCCATCCTTGATGAAGCTCTTGGTGGATTTCTAGGGTGGGTATGTCGAGGAGGTTGGAGAGCTGACTCCGAATGGTCGCGAACGGGTTGGGCACAAAGATGCCTTGGGTCGTGGGCGTGGACCTCTGGATGAGTGCCGTGTACTCTTCGATTGTGGGTGCCAACTCCGTCCCGTGAAAGTTGAATACTGCATGTTCGGGGTCCCAAAACTCCATGGCGGTCCTCAAGAAGATCCAATCCACCGGAGTTTCCGTGAACATGACCATATCTCCGATGATGCCCTGAATGAAGATGTGATCTACCGGTCGGAGAGTCCTCCAAATGCGCATGATGTCTTGCCTTGGTGGTGTGATCGCTTCGAGTCTGAGACCGGGAGCCGGGCGGTCCATCCTTACCTAGATGGAGGAGATGTCGGCTTAACGCCTTAAGAATCAAATCAGTGTAATGTCCTATGTTTTTCGAAAACAATGCATGCAGTACGAAAAGATAAGCTATAGTCACGTTCTTTACAGTATACATCACTCGTTCTTACAAAAAAACACAAAATGCCCATCCTAAAGAAAAAACTACGGGCCGACTCAAAGACTCGACTTTTGGGTCGGTTGACGGCATGGAGGCAAAGATGGGTCCAACATGACGGTCCCTGTGTATGCATGGTTTTCGGTGCTACTGGGAGAACCACTAACTAGGGATGGGGGCTCCCGATACAAGGGTGTGAATTCCTTGAAATCGAGCGAGGATCTTTGGGAGCCGGTTCGGTGGCATAGCCGACTCGATCCGTTCCCTTACTCGGAACCTCTGACTAACCTAGCTTCCTATTTTGGCGCCCGTGGGATTTCGAACGAGGTACCTAGAAACTCGCTAAAATGATGCGATGCAAGTGCGTAAAATAAATGTGCGCGAAAAAATGTGCTTCAAATAAATGTACAGAAAGCAATAAATAAACATGTAAGCAAGAAAACGGAATCGAGCCCGAACCCTCTAGAAATCCCCAGTGGAGTCGCCAAGCTGTGCGCACCCGAATTTAATCTCGTCGGGGCACGCATGCGCGAAGCCTATGCAACGCGGCTTGGGAGTGTCCACCTTCCCGGGGACGCGTGACGGACACGCGTGAGAAGGAGTCGCCACTTACTGTTTACGACCCGTAGGTCGAGGGCCGTTGAGTCGCCCGGGTCTAGGGGTACGGGGTACACCTAAATGCTAAGGCAATGGTCATGCGGAACCGAAAATTCCGAATTCGGGGGTTCTATTATGTGCGGGCCTATATCCCACACGCCCTTTCGGTACTATAGTTTGCTAGGCTTGCCGTTTTGTTTATTTACCGCGTGATTTAGGGTTGCACTTGACTCGCCCGTTTTGACACCGTAAAGTCGGTGAATTGATTGAGTTGGGCCGAGAATCCGAAAGGTGAGTAGGCTTGTGCGTCGAGTGATCGGTTCACTATCTCATCGTTACAGTTCATCGAACCAAGACGGTCGATTCCCTGCGCGAACCGAGACCACGATTATTCAAGCTTACTCATCCTTCGGTGATGATAGACCAACTTAACCAATTCGACACTCGGACCTCTCGCTTGCCGATCGGGGATCCTTACAAGTGAATGAGTAGATGCACAAATAAGGTCCTCACAATGTACACTCGAATAATTACAGAATACAACTGAATAAAGTAAATGGATCCCGATCGGTTTGCATTGGGCCAATATTCCGCTCCGGCTCACCGTGTGTTTTGAATGACCGATAAATAAATTAAGGCAACGCGGGCTCCAAGAGCCGGGGGTCGGGTCCAATCGAACCAACGGTTTGCAGGAGAACCGATCAGTTCCCACTGTAACCGTTGGACCGATCGAGCTCCCAGGTGATATCTAAACACGTTTCATGCATCCAATCCAAATTGTCTTCCACATAGACCATATATGGAGTGTGATGGTGACTCGAGGCTATATCCCATTCCGCACTCGGGTTGCACGCGCTCAGTGAGTTAGGAGGCGTTGGACCTCATGTTCGGTGATTTGGGGCGTTGGACTCCGTGCAACACGTAACCCATGGGCTCGGACCCGAACCGCGACAAATCGACAAAGGCAAATGGAAAACAAAGGAAAAATGATAAAATTGATGGAAAACAGACAATAACTGACAAATACCGATGAATACAGACAAGTGGTGTATTAAGTCGAGTGTACGTGATTTAATCAATAATTAGCTGGGGTTGATTAGCAAACAATGTGTCTAGCCTAAGCAAACATAGATGGTGGACCAGAATATGGTTCTAAGCCGATTACATGGGTGGATTTGTTTTAGAGCTCTTGTTCGGTCAAGCGTCACTGCAGTTTCATCGAATTAACCAAACTTGTGTTTTGACTCTAGATTGGAACCTAATATTCCCCCTATCCATTATCTAATGTTTGTTTAGGTCGAGTGCACGATTAATCCGGTTCTTCGTGTTTTGTAACTGAAAGAAAACGTTCACCACCGAATCTACGATAGAGGGATAGAAACATCGACAGTGAACGGAATGGGTCGTGCGAATGAAACTCGCATCCGAACGGGTGGCCCTTTCCCGCTCGTAGATCGAGGTGTTTCCAACTCCCTAACGCCTAGGGTATCGGTGAATCACGGAATGACGATTATGCCCTTGGATAAAATCGTGATGCTCGTGTGCAAATTGAAGATCGCGTCACACGAAGAAGTCCAAGGAGAACTCGCGCGTCTTGACTCGAGCCGCCTCAAATCGGGCCCGGACTCGAGTCATAGCACGCGAGTGCCCGTTAGACATCAATTCTATTCGTGTTATGTGTCTCGGTATTTTGAAATTGTGATTTTTTTAGGAAAAGGGCATTCCCACCGTTCCGTGAACCATCAATGCGTTTACGAATTAGTGATGAATTTATCCAATTATTTGGTCCAAGTGACATAATTAGCCGAATGATACGTCCCCTTTTCCCCTATTTTGTGGGATTATTCGACGATTACCAATTCACATCACAACTACGGGTTCGATGGGCATTTATCCGGAACTAACACGTCTAGTAAATAATTGATGCGTGGTCGACAATTACATGGAAAGCACGATTGCAAACAACTTCAAGAGCCGACTTCCAAACGGAGGAGGAGGCCGACCTAGACTCGAGGATAGCCACGGGACACTTTATCACATCCCGAAGAAAGTGACCGAACATTTCCTTGGCTCATCCCCGGGTCTTGGGTGGTCTCTTGCGCCGATTTCAATCGTTTCTTACATGCCTCATGTGCCATAGAAATTGATAATACGAATGTCCAATAAAATGATACCGTCATGACGTAGAGCACACAAACAAATGCACGAGACGAATACACACATGAAGTTTGTAATGCAACATTGGTTTATTCAACGCCAAATTCGGAAATTTATCCCGAGAAGCCCTCGACATCACGGGAGGAGAAGTCCGTGGCCTCGGAAGGACCAAGGGACCTCTCGGCCTCCTTACAAGGAAGGTGGCCGTGAGCTCCCCTTGGTACCACCGACCCGTGGGGACCTCTCTCCCCTAGATCCCGAATGTTTCTCATCACGTCATCACACCTTGGTCACGGTTAAAGACATCACGACTATAGAAATGGCCCAAACTGAAAGGATGAGGCGGCCATGGACTCTAGAGAGCCAAAAGGGCTCACGGCCCCCTACCCCGCTAGGAGGTTCGGCCGAGAGGCCTCGCGGCTCTCTTGAGTCCATGTCCGTCTCATCCCTCCGGATTCGAACCACTTCGGGTTAAGCATGCATGACTATACGGCATATGGACGAAAATGATAAAAATAAGCGTGCTACGATGCATGGCATGCATGGAAACATCTGGATCTAAAAGGGAAAAACGACATTTCATGCATTCGGGTCTTTCAAATCATGTAAATGTTTCATACAAGCAAGAGTAGAGGATCCTAACTTCTCTAAGTTGTAAAGAGACATTACCTAGCCTCGATGCACGAGGAAAAGAGTCGGGGAAGCGGCCTTGAGAGTCGCTAGACTCGGTTTGGAGCTACGGGTAGAGTGACCCGAGAGGGGTGCAGCCGCGGCAGCTTGAGGAAAAATGGGTCGGCACGCTTGCTCTGGCCACGGCACGATGCGGGATCGGGCTTGTTGGACTCCTAAGAGACGGATCTAGACGTCCGTGGGTAGTCCCGAACGTGCCAAACCCTAGATGAACCCGAAACAGTGAGTGAACACAAGGTAAAGGAAAGAGAACCCGGTAAAGGAAAAACAAGTGGAACAGTGGTTGTGCACGGTGGATCGGCCCTCGGATCGTGACCACCTCTTCACGGGGGAGGGAGAGGGTTGTGAGGAACCCTTTGAACGTGATGGCACGACTCGACAAAGTCGTGGAACGAAATGGCACGCGTGGAGGGCTCGGTGTGCACCCGGTAATGTCTAGGGACCCGATTCTTCGTGTGACCAAAACGTGATGTCGGGGGCTTCAAATGGAAAATCTAAGCCCGTAAATGGACTTAGGGGGTGGAAAATATGTAGGCTAGGGAGTTTGGTGACTTTCGGTTTAAGTCGGGTTGGGTGGTTATCGGAATATCGGGTGGTTTTCCGATGATTTTGGCCAGTTTTGGCCTTGGCACGGGCTGGACGAAGGTGTGGGAGTGGGTTGGAGCTTGAGAGGATTTTGGAGAGAGATTGGCTTGAGAGAGAAGGAGAATGAAGAAGTGATTAAGTCTAATGATGAATGGGAACTTATAGGAGGCTCTAATGGTTTGGTTAAGTGAAGTTAATCACGGTTTAGGGACTTAAGCATGGGCTGCCGAAAAATGGAGGGAGATTAGGATGGGGTTTGGGTCATTTAGAGTGTAGGGAAAGCAAGAGTAAGAGTGATGGGTGATGGGAGGTGATAGATGTGAGGGAAATTTGAATTGTGTGGTGGAGGGAGACTTGAGCCGCCGGCCATGGGGAGGAGCCGCGGCTAATTGCGGCTGAGCCGAGCTTGAGGGGTTGAGCCGTGGCTTGGTGGCTTGGCTTGGCTGAGCTGTGGGCCCCATTCGATTAAGAAAAAAGCTGGAAAAAGCTTGAGACTTGATTGAGTGCGCGTTCGATCTCCGATGTCCGATTAATTTATAGATTTGGAATGCTTGAACGAAGAGGATTTGAATGAGCCTAATATCGCCACACGTCGCGTGAACGAATGTTCGGGCGACTCGGCGCCTCGAGAGTCGGTTTTGCCCTGTTTGGGCGTTCAGAGTGGAATTAACCGTCCCCGGTCCCCGTTTGCTCTTTGTGCATCTTAATGTTCGTTTCAGTGACCCTTTTGCCTCGTGTGGGATCGTTGGCTCGTCGTCCTCGACCAAAGACCGTCGTCCCGGGAAGACCTGGGGACTTGTGACCGGGGCTTTCTCAGTGATTCCCGAATGTCTTGAGGTGTTCGAGGATCGCTGTGATCTCTGTTTTCCGTGAACGTGCCCCGAAGATTCACTGGGAGGCGGTCGCTACCACTGAAACGTCCCTCGGGAAACCCTGTAGAGTTCCAAGAGGTCGTCTGAAGCTCGTTCCATGACCTCGGTGGTCCCTGGGTGCCTGTAGGCCCGTTTTGGGGTGCCGTTTACTTGTCAGTGGATCGGACCCTGGGAGCCCTGTCAGAAAAGGCGTTCGTGAGAGATCGGGGGTGTCCCGGCTTAAGCGGTATGCCCCCGAAACACGCTCGGACGTGTTGTTGGTCACTTTGGCACTGAGAGGGATTTTTAGAGTCCCATATTGGGCACCCTTCGGTGTTTCAGTGATTCGGTGATGAATAGTGCCACAGTGCCGGCTCCGCTGTTTTCGGGGTTCCTTGTTTGTCTGTTCTTCTGACGGCTCTCCTCTGCCCTTTTTAGTGCACCCTGCTTTTCTCCTGTAATTCACGTCTCTGTGCCCGCATGTTCGCCTTTGATCGTCAGGTGATAAATAGTAACCCGGGCTTTGGTCGGAGATTCTCGTGTAGGAAGCCGGTGGTCCAAAATGGGGTGCTGACAGTGAAGCTACACCGAGTAGTAGTTTGGCATCCTCCGACGCAAGCAAACTCTCTTCGGCTCTCCAGGTTCGAAACTCGCCTCGAAAGGGGGTCGAATCAATGTATCCTTGATTTGGAGGATCCAATAAGATCTCTCCCTTTGCCTTTATGCACATATTCCACGGGTTACCCCGTTCCAGGAAAAGCCATCCCCCGATAGGGACACGACCGCCCTCCAACGGTCACCGATAGCAAATCTCCGATACATCTTTTACATAGATTTCTCTTACGCATCATAGTTTCGTCGACTGAGCGCGACTGACATCCTTTGTAGGTTTCCTTTTCTCCGCGCGCAGGTGCAGTCGAGAACCCTGAGAGGCATCTCCTCCCCAACGGACGCGCGATTGGCTCATGTAGCAGGTCGCAACCTCAAGCCGAGTGGAGGGCCCAACAAAAAGGGGGAAAGCCATTCGACTCCAGCTCAAAACGCGACAAGTAGCACCCGGCGGTGCCCAAGCATGATCTCGACTCCGAACCGAACCGAACCGAACAATTCGCCTCTTCCAGCACCTCCGAGATACCGCCTAGCACAGATCCCCACCTCTACTTTCCCTTACACATTTAGCATTTTACTGCTTTCCACGGGTTTCAGCCTAGCATTTTACTGCTTTCCATGGGCTTCGGCCTAGCATTTTACTGCTTTCCACGGGCCTCAGCCTAGCATTTTACTAATTTTCACGGGCTTCGACCTAGCATTTTACTGCTTTCCACGGGCCTCGGCCTGGCATTTTACTGCTTTCCACGGGCCTCGACCAAGCATTTTACTGCTTTTCACGGGCTTCGCCCTGGCATCTTGATGCTTTCCACGGGCCTCGGCCTGGCGATTTATTACTTTCCACGGGCCTCGACCTGGCATGTTACTGCTTTCCACGGGCTTCGGCCTGGCATGTTACTGCTTTCCAGGGGCTTTGGCCTGGCATGTTACTGCTTTCCAGGGGCTTCGGCCTGGCATCTTATTGCTTTCCATGGGCTTCGGCCTGGCATTTTACTGCTTTCCACGGGCTTCGGCCTAATGATTTAATGCTTTCCACGGGCTTCGGCCTAACTCACTGCTTTCCGCGGGTTTCGGCCCTACACATATTGTCTTGCGGGCTAAGACCCCCTTATCCACCATTTCATAATCTTCACCTCTCAACCATACTATTATCTTGTGATAGGTTCGTATGCTCACACATTCTCCCCAAATATCCAACGCGGAGGGGCACGCTACTATGGAGAGTGACAACAAGACGGTCGCCGGGACCAAAAAGAGGGATGCCACTTGTGTCAAGTATACGCGAATCAGATCAGAGCACCACCCAATGAGCTGCATCCAATGGCAGCTCCATGGCCCTTTTCAATGTGGGGCATGGACGTGATCAGTCCTGTCAACCCCAAAGCATCCAATGGACACTTGTTCATATTGGTAGCTATCGATTACTTCACTAAATGGATCGAAGTTATCACTCTTGCGTCGGTCACTACAAAGGCCGTGGCTCGCTTCTTCAAACGCGACATCATTGCGCGGTATGGAGTCCCTGCGACTCTCATCACCGACAATGCCAAGAACTTGAATAATAAGCTCATTGACGAGCTCTGTGCACAGTTCAGAATCCAACATCGCAATTCCTCTCTGTATCGTCCACAAATGAATGGTGCAGTAGAGGCAGCGAACAAGAACATAAAGAAAATCATCGAAAAAATGACGATGAATTACAAGGACTGGCACAAGATGCTCCCGTTCGCACTCTTGGCGTATCGGACTTCTATCCGCTCGTCTATCGGGGCAACCCGGTATTCTTTGGTCTACGGCATGGAAGCAATTCTTCCAGTCGAAGTGGAGATTCCCTCCATGAGGGTTCTTGCCGAGTCCAAACTCAAGGAAGCAGAATGGGCGAAGCAACGCTACAAACAGCTTAATCTCATCGACGAGAAGTGGCTCACCGCACTTTGCCATGGTCAGTGCTATCAGCAAAGAATGGCTCGAGCATTTAACAAGAAAGTTCGCCCCCGCGAATTCAGCCCCGGCGACCTCGTCTTGCGAAAAGTCTTGCACATCGCCCCAGATTCCAGGGGCAAGTTTGCTTACAAGTACGACGGTCCCTTCATCGTTAAAGAAGTCTTTGACGGAGGGGCAATCATTCTCAATGATATGGACGGGAATGAGAACGCTCTTCCGGTCAATGCTGATGCTCTTAAGAAATACTATCTGTGATGGTGTTTCTCTCATCCCACTGCGGGTGTTTTCTCAAATGCACGTTACATTTTATCTTTCTTATCATGTACAGTCCCCAACACTTTTAATTTCGCTAACTCATGTACTCCCCTCTTCTGTTCTTTCCCTTTCTCTGAACTTTTCCTGAAAGAAAAAGAATGAATTTCTCGCTAGATTAAAAACCTCTTTGAGGCGGCCTAGGCAAAAAATAGGGAATGAGGGGCACGGTTTAAAATCCTGCAAAGGGGAACCGTGGCAAAAGGAGAGCATGAAATGAAATCCTCGCTAGATCGAAAACCCGCAAAGGGCGGTCTAGGCAAAAGTTAGAGGAACCAAGAGGTGCGATCAGACCCAATACGGGCGGACGCAGCAAAAGGTGAGCTCTTAATGAGGAAAATGTTAAACAAAACACTCCGCTAGGTCGTCACGCGTCTTACGACCTAGGCAAAAATTAGGGGACCATCGGCAGCTCAACCACGAAATGACAGCTACACTCAGTGTGCAGCGGCAACAAGTAGTGGTTTGGCAATCGTCGATGCAAGCAAACTCTCTTTGACTCTCAGAGCATTAGACATATTTCGACATGCAGTCGAATCCTTGTATCCTTGATTTGGAGGATCCCAAAGATTGCCCCCCCCCTCCTTTTACCTTTATGCAAATTCTACAGGTCATGCCTGTTTAGTAAAAAGCCTTTCTTGTCAAGTCACAAATCTAGCGGGATACGACCGCCCCTTTAAATGATCATCAAGTTCAAATCCCCAAAGCATTATTATTCAGACTTCTTTGCACATCTTCATTATGGCTGTAGAGTAACCACTGTTAGCTCCCATGGTTCTATATGCAGGAACGAGGATGTGAACCCCGAAAGGAGCCTTTCTTTGATGAATGCATGTCTGCCTTATGCCAAGGACCACAGCAAAAATCCGAGGAGAAATCTTCAGGATAGCACTCCATGCACTCAGTGACATCACAATCAGTTGGCAAGCAACGAAGCATTCTGCCACCACATCGATTGCAGCACAGACAAGCTCAGTGATGGAGGAATCACAATGATTCCTTCCCCACCTCATGCAACCCCTCAGCATTTGCACCTTTTTATTTCCGCAATGCACTTTTCAATTGGCGTGCCCCTTCTCAGGAATGCAGTGCACCATTTTATTTCCGCAATGCACTTTTCAATTGGCGTGCACCTTCTCAGGAATGCAGTGCACCCTTTTATTTCCGCAATGCACTTTTCAATTGGCGTGCACCTTCCCAAGAATGCAGTGCACCTTTTTATTTCCGCAATGCGCTTTTCAATTGGCGTGCACCTTCTCAGGAATGCAGTGCACCTTTTCATTGCGCAATGCACTTTTCAATTGGCATGCACCTTATCAGGAATGCAGTGTACCTTTTGATTTCCGCAATGCACTTTTCAATTGGCGTGCACCTTCTCAGGAATGCAGTGCACCTTTTCATTCTGTAATGCACTTTTCAATTGGCGTGCACCTTCTCAGGAATGCAGTGCACCTTTTCATTGTCGCAATGCACTTTTCAATTGGCGTGCACCTTCTCAGGAATGTAGTGCACCTTTTCATTCTGCAATGCACTTTTCAATTGCCGTGCACCTTCTCAGGAATGCAGTGCACCTTTTCATTGTCGCAATGCACTTTTCAATTGGCGTGCACCTTCTCAGGAATGTAGTGCACCTTTTCATTCTGCAATGCACTTTTCAATTGGTGTGCACCTTCTCAGGAATGCAGGGCACCTTTTCATTATCGCAATGCACTTTTCAATTGGCGTGCACCTTCTCAGGAACGCAGTGCACCTTGCAACCCACCGAGCAAGCACCCGTGGACCTTGCAAACCTGCCGAGCAAGCGCTCGTGCACCCCGCAAGTCCATTGGGTAGGCGCCTTTGAACCATGTAGTTCATTCAATATGCGACTCGTGCATAGTGCAAACCCTCGGGCAAGCGTCCGTGCATCAGGCAACTTTATGGGCAAGCGCCCATGCCTTTTGCCCTGAAAACCTTAGCGGACATTCGCAATTGGGCAAAACAGATGGCAAAACCCTTCTTAGTTTCCCGAGTAACCTCCGAGGAGCAGAAATGGCCATTTTCCGTGGAAATGCATATCCGTAGGTCCTTTTTACAGAAACTTGACGCCGGATGCCTACCCTAGACAGTGCTAGCCTTTCCTAGGCTCAACGTGGAATCGTCGGAATGAATCACACAACTCATCTAGACCTCCCGAGCAGTGCTTTAGAGGTCATAGATGTACTTTTCAAGTCCTTAGAGGTATGATCTCGACAAACAGAGATTACAGTGATCTCCGGAGTGCCCAAGCAACTTAGAAAGCGTTTCTAAGAAATTCAGTTTCGGCCTCCTTGGACGTCTCCGGCTTCATGTTTGCATTACCGACTTAAGGGTCAATTGTTCACGTTGTCTGACAATTTATGTCAAAATGATCAACGTGAAATGCAGACACAAGACATGCTGCCAGAAGCGGTTAACTTCGCTCTGGTCACCTATAATGAGCAAAAAACGGCTTCCGAGCCTCATACAGACATTTGCAATTTTCCACAAAAAATGCCAATCTTGGGCTCATTAAATCCGTTTTCTCGCGTATATTGGTAATTTGACGTTCAATTCGAACCGCAAGCTTCGAATGCACAACCAATCGAGACCCGAGCTTTCTCCTGGTTTCTCCTCTTCGGCCGTGGGACCCACGGGCTGCCCAAGATGAGCCGCCCCTTGCCCTAGAAGTTTCGACTTCTTCTTCTTCATTGTAAGAAGCCAACTTGCTCACTTAGCCCAAATTATCAAGAAGAGTTTGAAGACAACATTCAAGCTTTCATCAATGCTCATCAATGCTCTTGGCTCTTCCACATGAAGGATACTTGGCTCACATTCATCCTCATCTTCATTAAGTGGCCGAAATTTGCTAAGCATGGGGGTTAAGAGCACTTGCTTTTGTTAATTGTGTCATTAGCTTTGTCTATAAAATGCCCAAAAGTGATTAAGTTAATCACTTCTCTTCTTGCACACTTTCTCCAAGCTTTCTTCCTCAAGAAAAGCTCTCAACTCCATAGCCAAAACCAGCAAGCTTCAACACTTCAAAACCAAGAGAGAAAAACCGAAGAAAACCTGAAGAAAGCTTTGAGTCCTTAAGTCGGAAGTCGGTGATCATCATCCCGACTTAAGTTCAAAAATTCTCAAATTCCATGGAGAACATGTTCTGGACCCTTGGAGTTCAGTGGTGAACTTGGTTTTTTTATTTGAGCACTTTAAGTTATGATTTCAGGTGTATTTTAGGCTTTGAAGTTCATCCCGTGCTCTTGGGTGAATAGTGACAGTCACTAGCCGCACGCCTGCCGCGCACCTGACGTCCTCCCACGCGCCCAGCCGTGTGCCTGACGCTCTCCAACGTCTGTTGCCGCACATTCCAACATCCGAACGTCCATCCAAGCATACTTGAACGTCCTTCCGAGGATTCCACTGAGTCACCCGAATCTCAAACTCTTCCCCGACTCTTTCCTCGTATCCCGAGGCTAAGTAGAACATTCTCGACTTAGAGGAGTTAGGGCCTTTTATATTTTTGCATGGCTATGGAGTGATATGGAGTATATGACATATTCCATATGCAAGATTTAATTTTTATGCGTTTTTATGTTATATTATGCATGCTTATCATCATACATCGTGCAAGAATGTTGGGAAATGTTTGGATCATCACTTGAAAGACCATCCCGACCCAAAACAAGCAAAAGAGCTCTCGGGTTTACTTCAAGAAGAGGTAACCGAGACTTGGCTTGCTTTTCTCGGGTTACGAACGGCCTTCTTAGCTCGATCCAAGTTCGATTCCCAAGTTTTCTCGTGTTTTCTTACATGCATGAAGTCAGTATTGTTTTATTGATTCCTTAAATAATATGTTTGTGCATGTTTGCATGTTCGAATGCGTTATTCAAATCATGGCAATACCGACTTTAGTTTAATCGTGTCATTTATCGTGTTTGTCGCTTGAGCATGTGAGAAATGATTCGAAATGAGACGGGGAAAACTCGTGGAATCCTATTCGGGCCATGGGACCTCTCGACTCTCTCTCCAAGGAGTAGTGGACAAGAGCTTCATGGGCTTATTCGGGTTGCACGAGGCTTCCTCTTCCCATTTTAAGTCCGTTCTCGGCTTTCGTGTAATTTACAATTTATATTATCGTCGCAATATCGCATGAAAATGTATTTTTAAAACAAAAACATGCATGGATTCGGGTATCGATGACTCATTCGGGTCCATTCGATTACAAGGGTAATTTCGGTCATTGGACCAAACTATCTTCGATCCTTATGGAATCGTCTTGGTCGTCGAGTCACGAATCGTTTTCATAATTAATGCATTTGGCACAACCCTTAAGCATTAATTTCACGAACGGGTTAATCGGGACGCTCACACGGTTAATTCATTCAATTTAAACAACTTTGCACGAACTGGACATTAATTTGTAACTCGTGTCGACGAATTACAAAACGGTGTTAATGCCCTTTTCAAAACCCTTATACTTTCAAATCCGTATTGTGTTGTTTTCCTTTTCTGAAAATAAATTTTCAAATCAAGGGCAAGAACATTATTTTGTGATTTGGCGACATCCTAGCGCAATTTAAGGTGTCAGTTGGGTATTCTGTATCAAAAAAATAATTACCTGACTAATCATTTCATTCGATCTAACCAAATGCTAGAAGATGGTTAGGTGGAACTCTAGGTTCCAAATCTATAGTCAAAACACGAGTTGGGTTAATTCAGTGGTAATTCAGTGTCACAACACCGAATCATTGTAAAAGCAATCCACATACACGAAACTTGACTACGGACACCCGACATGTCAAGTTCTCAAACCAAAGCCGAATACTAAAATATTGGCACGCGTTTGTTGGTCTAGGGTAGGATTTGCATGCCAAAATACCCTGGATTAATAAACTTGTTAATCCACGTACATTCGGTGAATACAAACACATTGTCTGTTATTTACCTAGTGCTACTTATCTTTCCGTACCTGTTTGCCATGCGGGTCGAGCCTGATCCCTAGGCCGAATAATATTAGGGTTCAATGCCCTAATCATCGATCACAGTGTTCAACGCCCTAATCAACACTCACAGGGTCCAACTCCCTATTCAGTGAGAGCGCTTGAATTTCAATTTTTCGGTGTTTCCCTAAACTCAAGGTGAGTTAGAGCGGAATAATAATCGAACGAGAGTCGACTGGAATTCGGCCACTTGTAATTTGTATTTATTATTTTCGAGAGCATTGTAAGTATTTTATTCTGTACATTCATTCTGTAAGAATTCCAGTCGGTAAGCGAACGGTCCGAGAGTCGAATTAATCGAATCGGTCTAATGCTTGCCCAAAGAAAAGTAAACCCAAGAACTCGCGGTTATGGTTCACGCAGGGATTCAACCTCTATGGTTCGATGAACTTTAATGCAAGATTGTAAACCAATTCCCCGACACACGAGATTACTTCTCTCTCGGCTTGTCCACCGACATCGTTTAGTTCACCGAATCTCCGGTGTCAAAACGTTTGAGCCGAGTGCAACTTAATTCATGTTGTAAATAATAAAACATGCAAGCTTAGCAAACCAGAGTACCGAAAGGGCGTGCGGGATATAAGCCCGCACGTAACTTGAACCCCCGAACACGGACTTTCTAGTTCCGCACAGACCAATGCCTTAACAATAACTAGGTGTTCCATGGCCCTAGATCCCAGGTAACTTATCGGCCCTCGACCTTCGGGTCGTAAAATGATCAGTGGCGACTCCTTCTCACGCGTGTCCGTCACGCGTCCCCACATGAAGGTGGACACTCCCCAAGCCGCGTCGAGAGTCCACATTCGAGTCCGTACATCGGGAAACTGAAAAGGTTTTTGTTATCTGTTTTCCCCAATTGCGTCTATCCGCGGGAGTTTTTAGGGCAATACAGAATCAACTTCGTTTGATGTTATTCCGTCAGCCCGGTCTCCGATTATGCAATTCCAAAGAGGGGTATGCCTGTTTTGTCACTTGGAAGTCATTTGAAGTGTCTGTGTGGCTTCCAAGAGACGATCTGAAGCACTGCTCATGCTCTGTAAGCTTGTGGGGCATGGTCGAATCTGACATTTGGAATTAACTATTCTCTGAGAAACCGGCATTTTTGGACTTCCATTGGAAAGTTGTCTGTATACAGAAAGTTGTTCTGTATAGAGCAGATGATTTGCGAAATGCGTTTGAAGACACTTTTAATTTGTTTGGCAATGATGTGGAATTTTGAAGTCCAATATTGGCTATCTTCCGATGGTCGAGCGAACTATCGGAAAATAGGACTGTCCACGTGGTATATTGAAAATACCAATTTTGGACGTTGTTGAGCTCTTTAGTCACTCTGTTGTCTTTTGGTGACCCATGGAGTCCTTCTGTCGTATGCACATGTCATCCGCTTGATTCTGCTTACTTGAGGATGAATAGTGATTTCTCGCTCTGTCGAGCCGTTTTCCGTGATAATACTCAAGTCGTGGCTTGGATCACTGCTGATATGTATTGTTTGACTTGATGAGCCAAAATGGGGTGCTGACAGCTTGCCCCTCTTTGACTGTGTGCTCGAGTAGAGGATGCAGCCAAAAACTTTCAGAAGCACTCTAGTTTGATAGCAATGATCAACATGGAACTTCCAATGACAGTTTTCTCCCTCTTGCTTTGGATATGTGGGATGTTGTGCCTAACATAAAGATAAAAGAAGCAAGATGAGATGTGAATAAGCTTGGCAGCAAACAAGTAGAGTGCATGTGTAAAGGAAATTGCTCAGTTGATGGAAAATGCCTTGTTTAATCAGAAATGTAGTGTGCAAAGTCTAACGAAAAGTGTAATGCTTAAGGAAAAAAATGCATTGATTAAAGAAAAGTGCGTTTGCTCTATGAAAAGGTGTGCTTGATTAAAGAAAGGTGCATTTGCTTAGTGAAAAGATGTGTGCTTAATGAAGATGTGCTTGCATAATGAAAGTGCTTGCATGATGGAAAGTGCTTGCATGATGGAATGTGCTTGCATAAAGAAAGTGCTTGCATAATGGAAAGTGCTTGCATAATGGAAAGTGCTTGCATAAAGAAATGTGCTTGCATAATGGAAAGTGCTTGCATAAAGAAAGGTGCTTGCATAATGGAAAGTGCTTGCATAAAGAAAGTGCTTGCATAATGAAAAGTGCGGTTGCAAGAGGCAAGGGCGCCTGCCTGGCGAGTTACGGGTTGCACGAGCTCTTGCTCGGCGAGTTTGCAATATGCACGGGCGCATTGCCCTGTGGATTGCAGGGTACTCGAGCGCTTGCTCAGTGGGTTTTGCAAGAAACACAAGCGCTTACTCAGTGGACTTGCAGGAAGCACGGGCGCTTGCCCGGCAGATTTGTAAGAACACGGCGCTTACCCGGTGGACTTGCGGGGTGCTCGAGCGATTGCTCGGCGGGTTTGCAAGATGCACGGGCGCCTGCCGGATGAGCTGCATGATGCATTGCATAATGAAAAGGTGCATGCTTAATGAAAAGGTACTTGCTTAATGAAAATGTGCTTGCTTAATGAAAATATGCGTGCTTAATGAAAAGGTGCATGCTTAATGAAAATGTGTGTGCTTAATGAAAATGTGCTTGCTTAATAAAAAAGGTGCTTGCTTAATGAAAATGTGCATGCTTAATGAAAATGTGCTTGCTTAATAAATATGTGCGGAGCAGAGGTGCATGGGTGCTTGCCCGGCAGATTTACAAGAGGCACGGGTGCTTGCTCGCCGAACTTGCGTGGCTTATTGCTTTGCCAGAGGGCTATCTTGCTGGTGCAAGACTCGAGCTCTAGGGAGGAGCGTCTACGTACCCCACTGAGTAGGGGATCAGAGTCTGTCGTAGTTCTTGTAGCTTGTAGTACCCGTGATCCTGGCATTACTAGTAAATCACGTGAGAAATACTGACATGAGATAGATATAGGTAAGTACGAAAATGTTGTTGCAACACGCAGATCTTCAGTTTCGAGTCACCTAAGCAACCCGTGAAGAATTTTGCTTTGACAGTGCAGATGGACCCCATTCTCGGAGGCCTAGATACAAGGCCTCCAAGGACTCCCGTTAGCCATGCATGGGCATATCGAGACTTTCCCGATGATGCCTTAACAGTTCTATCGTTTGTTGGACACACCCATCGATTTTGGACCTTTGTCATCAGGGTACCGTAGGGCGGCTGCATTTGTAATCGGCATGGGAGTTTCTGTCCGGAATGGTCAAACCTCGGTCTAATCATATCCAGAGTGCTATGACCAGTCCCCGGAAAGGAATGTCAAGGATTTTGGCTTTGTGATAGCCAATTGACGAGTGGCTATGACCCATTTGGAATTATGTAATGACAAAGAGACAAGAGAAAGCTTGGGAAACGCCTTGCCCCAGGCTAAACGGATACACGGGTTCACGCCTGCATCGAGATATACCCCCACTTTCTTTTGTCCTTGTGTAGCGCTAACTGTCCAAGAACTGCTCGGATAGCATGCTCTGTTGCCCATTATTCACAAAGAAGATTATGCTTTGGTTGGTTGAGTAGAATAGGAGAGTCGATCGGGGATCATGTCAGAGTAGACAATATGGCCATTGCCATTGGGATCCTTGGTTTGTGCAGTGTGTGAGGGACAAAGGGGACAAATTGTTTTATCATTCTTTCATTTTAACTCTCCTTTTGCTACAATCACCCACCTCGAGGCCACACCTTTCAACCTAAAGGGGATGAGCTCTCCTTTTGCCACGATTGCCCACAAAGGGGTTTCCGATCGTGCCTCTCTTTTGCCCTAGCTTTTGCCTAGGCCGCCCCTCAAAAGGGGTTTTCAACCTAGCGGACTTGATTCTTTTATCTCTCATGCTTGCATTGGTGAAGAGTTCGAAGGATTTGACCTCCGAGTGTATTATGTTATGTCTCCATCAGGGAGTTGTGTCTGCTGCTCCTCTTTTTGTCGAGGTTTGTTGATTTTTTCGAATTGGCGGTGCTAGAGTTTTAAACCTCGGCGATGCCTTCTTTTGTTTGTTGGTGGGTTTTTCCTGCTTCTTTTTCTCTCTCTCTTCATTGGCGAGTTTTTCCCGGGGCTTGTTTTGTTCCCCTTGAATTTGCTTGAGATTCCTCAACTTTGCGTCGTCGAGGTCATTTCAGTGCACTCCTCCCCACGGAGACTTGTTACGTCTTTTTGTCCCGACCCCATTCTGTGAGAGCCGGCTTCCTTGGAAGTTTAGCTCTTATGCACTCTGGAGCCGAACTTCATGTCATTTGCCCTTGCAAGCTTTACAGGTGAATTTCCCCTATCATCTAGGAAAAGAAAATTGTAGAATTATCCCACAGGAGTGGACAACCTAAGTTTCCCCGGTGCGAATGTTGGACAAGGATGCCTAGATCTTCATTTGTTTGAAGTGACTCGTGGCAGGCGCCTTGCGCGATTGTTGTCTCCAATCACATCTTGTTGTTCTTACAATGCATGCCTTTCCAAGGGCACACGTTGTTGAAGCCGTTGGATGTTCGAGGAAGACGGTTGCATCAATGCTGAGTGATTCACTCAATTGTCCTCGTCTTCGGCTTCGTAGGGGGTACCTCATCGTCAGACACCTCCCCCGTCAAAGTATAAGGAAAGGGTCCGAGACAAGTTCTCGGTGAAGCGTGAACTCGCTCATCGGTCTTTGCCTGTGGCCAGCGTGTTTCTATGAAGAATGACAAGGAAGATGATATATCAGGCGATAATGCGGTGGCATATGCGGTAAGAAATATGGGGTGGTCCCATGGGAAAATCCATTTTTCTCCCGCCCGCGACCCATGGGGTGCCGCGTGCAGATGACATCGGTTTCCGAAAACCTGGTCATTACCACCCTAGAGTGGTTAGACCATGACCGGGGACCGAATAGGCGTATATTCCCGGTTTTACGTGGGCATGCGCTGCCATCCTAGGGAGGGCTCGAAGAGTCGAGTCCCATGAGGACAAGCGAGTCGAACAAGTCCGACAGAACCAACAGGGCATCATTGGGACTGTATTAATGCTCTTTAAAGGGTTCGTTCATGCCAGGAGCTTATTTGGGAATGCATTTTAAATGAGAGCAAAAGGGAGCTTAAGGAAGAGTGCAAGTGTTGCCCCAGCATATAGTCGGCGGCGACGGTGGAGGGCGGATGGAACCCATTCTCTGGTCGGAGCGCGATCATGTTGATGTCTCTTGTAACCGGGACTTGGTCATGCTCCATTCGTGATGCTGTCATCCATAGCTTCGGTGGAGAAAAGATTAGGATCATTCCTCATGATATCGCTGATACGTTTTTAAATCCAAGTCCATTTTGGATTTTAAGATTGTCAGCACCCCATTTTGGTCCGCCGGCTCCAACAGATGACTTCCGATCAAAGCTCAGGTCACTATTCACGATCGGGAAACCGGAGGCGAACATGCTGGCACGAAGTCATGAATTACAGGAGATAAGCAAGGTCCACTAGAAAAGTACAGGAGGGCAATCGGAAGACTAAGCAGACTACGAGCCCCGAAGCAACAGGAGCTGGCACTGTGACATTATTCATTACCGGATCACTGAAGCGTCGGAAGGTGTCCAATATGGGACTCTAAAAATCCCTCTTGGTGCCAAAGTGACCAATGGCACATCCGAGTACATTTCAGAAGCATCCTGCCTAAGCCGGGGCACCCCCGAACTCTCACAAATGCCTTTCCTAACAGGGCTCCCGGAGGCCCGATCCACGGACAAGTAAACAACACCCGGAAACGGGCCTGCACACACCCAAGGACCACCGGGACCATGGAACAAGTTTCAGATTGCCTTTTGGAATTCGTCTTGGTCTCCCGAGTGGGTCCCGACCCGGGAAAGGGGACCCCTCTCAGACGAAATCTAGCGCTCAGAGCTCATTCAGGGAAATGTTGACGTCCGAGCTTTGCACCACCCACTCTCAGCAAACCCTAGGGCCCAGGAAATCATATTGGCTCGGACCAAGCGGAGCATGCCGACCTCCAGAGTGACGTTTCAGTGGTCACGAATGCCTCTCAGCAAGTCTTCGGGGCATATTTATGACAAACAGAGGCCACAACGATCTCCGAACACCTCAGGGCATTCGGGAAACACTGATGATACCCGGATCACGAGTCACTAGGTCACCTCCGGCTAATGGTCTTCGGTTGAGGACGACGATCCAATGATCCCACACGGAATAAAAAGCTCACCGAGACGAACACTACGATACACGAGGGAGTAATTGGAGGACGAGAACGGTCAACTCCACTCGGAGTGCCCAAACAGAGCAAAATCGACTCTCGAGGTGCCGAGTCGCCCGAGTATTCGTTCAAATGAAATATGGCGATATTGGGCTCATTCAAATTCTCTTCGTGCAAACATTCCAAATCTATCAATTAATCGGACCTCAGGGATCGGACGCGCGTTCAATCAAGTCTCGAGCTTCTCCCGGCTTTTCTCCTAGTCGAATGGGACCCACGGCTCAGCCAAGCCAAGCCTCCAAGCCACGGCTCAAACCCAAAGTCTCGGCTCCTACTCCAATCCACGGCTCGACCGCATCTAGCCACGGCTAGATCCCAATTCCGGCGGCTCAACCCCTCCATTCTTCCCTCCACCACACAATTCAAATATCTCTTACACACATCACCCATCCATCACTTCCCATCAACTTTCCCTTCCTTTCCCTACACTCAACATGACTATTTCCCCTCCCTAATCCCCTTGATATTTTCGGCAGCCGACACTTAATCCCCCGAAGCACATTTAGCTAGCCCTAATCACTTCATTAAGCTCTCTTATAAGTTCTCTGGCATCATTAACTCTAATGACTTCTTCAATTTCATCCTCTCTCAAGCCAACCTCTCTCTAAAACCCTCTCAACCTCCAGCCCATTCCCTCATCCCTGAACAAACCATCTCGTGGCCGAAACCGACGGAAAACCACCCGGTATTCCAAGCACCGCCCAACCCGACTTAAGCCGAAAACAACCAAACTTCATATCCCACATATTTCCCACCCTCTAAGTCCATTCCCGTGCTCAGATTTTCCATTTGAAGCCCCCAACATCACATTCCAGCCGCGAAGACCATCGAGTCTCGAGAACCCCGCCGGGCGCATCCAACTTCCTAGACGTGCCATTTCCCTCCATGACCTTGGCGAGTCGTGCCATCACGTTCAAAGGGTTCCTCATAATCCCCACTCTCCCCCGTGAAGAGGTGGTCACAGTCCGAGAGCCTACAACCGTGCACAACCTCCATTCCACTTCTTTCTACTTATCGGGTTCCGTTACTTTTTACAGAGCTTTCTCTCACTGTTTCGGGTTTGTCCAGGCCTTGGCACGTTCGAGACTGTCCACGAATAGAATTGGTGTCTAGCGAGTACTCGCATACTATGACTTGAGTCCGGGCCCAATTTGAGGCAGCTCGAGTCGAGATGAGCGAGTCCTCTTTAGACCTCTTCGTGTCACGCGATCTTTAATTTATATGTGAACTACACACGTTTTACCGATCAAGGGCATAATCGTCATTCCACGATTCACCGATATCCTAGGCATTAGGGAGTTGGAAACACCTCGATCTATGGGCGGAAAGGGGCGGCCCGTTCGGGTGCGAGTTTCATTCGTACGACCCATTCCGTCCACTTTCGGTGTTTCTATCTCCCTATTGTAGATTCGGTGGTGGGCATCTTCACTTCTGTCACAAAACACAAAAATCAGATTAATCATGCATTTGGCTTAATCAAATGTTAGATAATGGATAGGCGGAATGCTAGATTCCGATCTAGAGCCAAAGATACGAGTTTGGCAAATTCGGTGAAACCGCAGTGACACCTCACTGAATAGAGTTCTAAAACAAATTCACACATTTAATTGGCCTAGAACCACATCCCAGCCCACCTCTTTGTTGGCCTAGGTTAGATATATTGTTTGCTAATCAACCCCGGTTAATAACTGATTAAGTCACGTACATTCGACTTAATATACAACTTGTCTGTATTTATCTATATTTGTCAGTTGTCGTCTGTTTTTCATCAGTTTTCTTCTGTTTTCCATTTGCTTTTGCTAATTTGTTGCGGTTCGGGTCCAAGCCCATAGGTTACGTGTTGCACGGGGCCCAATGCCCCAAATCACCGAACACGAGGTCCAATGCCTCCTGACTCACTGAGCGCGTGCAACCCGAGTGCGGAATGGGATCTAGCCTCGAGTCACCATCACACTCCAAATATGGCCTATGTGGAAGGCAATTTGGATTGGATGTGTGAAACGTGTTTAGATATCACCCGGGAGCTCGATTGGTCCAACGGTTACAGTGGGAACTAATCGGTTCTCCTGCAAACCGTCAGTTCGATTGGACCCGACCCCCGGCTCTTCGAGCCCGCGTTGTCTTAATTTATTTATCGATTATTCAAAACACACGGAGAGCCGGAGTGGAATATTGGCCCAATGCAAACCGATCGGGGATCCATTTACTTATTCAGTCGTACTTTGTAATTATTCGAGAGACTATTGTGAGGATTTTATTTGTACATTCACTCATTCATTTGTAAGGATCCTCGATCGGCGAGCGAGAGGTCCAAGTGTCGAATCGGTCAAGTCGGTCTATTGCTACCAAGAGATGAGTAAGCTCGAATACTCGTGGTTTCGGTCCGCGCAGGGAATCGACCATCACGGTTCGATGAACTGTAACGCTAAGATAGTGAACCGATTCCTCGACGTACAAGCCTACTCATCTTTCGGATTATTGGCCCAACTTGATCAATTCATCGACTTTACGGTGTCAAAACGGGCGAGTCAAGTGCAACCCTAAATCACATGGTAAATAAACAAAACGGCAGGCCTAGCAAACTAGAGTACCGAAAGGGCGTGCGGGATATAGGCCCGCACGTAATAGAACCCCCGAATTCGGAATTTCCGGTTCCGTATGACCATTGCCTTAGTATTTAGGTGTAGCCCGTACCCCTAGACCCGGGCAACTCAACGGCCCTCGACCTATGGGTCTTAAACAGTAAGTGGCGACTCCTTCTCACGTGCGTACGTCGCACGTCCCCGGGAAGGTGAATACTCCCAAGCCGCGTTCCATAGGCTTCGCGCATGCGTGCCCCGACGAGATGAAATTCGGGTGCGCACAGCTTGGCGACTCTACTGGGGACATACTTAGTGGGTTCGGGCTCGATTCCGTTTGCCTGTTTGCGTGTTTATTTATCGCTTTCCGTACTTTTATTTTTAAGCACATTTATTTCGCGCATTTACTTTACGCATTTGCATCGCATCATTCTAGCAGGTCTCTAGGTACCTTGTCCGAAATCCCACGGGCACCAAAATAGGAAGCTAGGTTAGTCAGAGGTTCCGAGTAAGGGAACGGATCGAATCGGCTATGCCACCGAACGGGCCCCCAAAGACCCTCACTCGATTTCAAGGAATTCACACCCTTGTATCGGGAGCCCCCATCCCTAGTTAGCGGTTCTCCCAATAGCACCGAAAACCATGCATATACAGGGACCGTCATGCTGGACCAATCTTTGCCTCCATACTGCCAACCAACCCCAAAGTCAAGTCGTTGAGTCGGCCCGTAGTTTTTTTTAGGACGGGCTTTTTGTTGTTTTCTTTGAGAAAGAGTGATGTATACTGTAAAGAACACGGTTATAGTTTATCTTTCCGCACTGCATGCATTACTTCCAAAACGACTTAGGACATTACATTGGTTTGATTCTTAAGACGTTGAGTCGACATCTCCTCCATTTAGGTAAGGATGGACCGCCCGGCTCCCGGCCTCAGGCTCGAAGCAATCACACCGCCTAGGCAAGAAATCATGCGCATTTGGAGGACACTCCGCCCGGTGGATCGCGCCTTCATTCAAGGCATCATCGGAGACGTGGTTATGCTCACTGAAACTCCGGTGGATTGGATCTTCCTAAGGACCGCCGCCGAATTCTAGGACCCCCAACATGCAGTGTTCAACTTCCAGGGAACAGAGTTGGTACCCACAATTGAGGAGTATACGGCGCTCATCCAGAGACCCACGCCCACCACCCAAGGCATCTTTATGCCCAACCCGTTCGCAGTAATTCGAAGCCAACTCTCCACCCTCCTCGGCATACCCGTCCAAGAGGTCCACCAAGAACTTCATCAAGGATGGGATTACGGCGTCAGGATCGCATCGCTTTTAGACTGGACGCTTCTTCGTGCATTGACACCCTCGACGGGGTCCTACTAGCGCGACGCGTGTCACGGGTTCCTGCTCTTGATCTTCGGCACCCTCCTGTTCCCATACGCACCAAACCTCATTGATGGGGCTATAGCCCAAGTCGTCCTCCAAGCGGTGGGAGGCCATAGTTATGTGAAGGCTTTACTAGCGGAGACCGTTCGGTCTCTAGACTATACTAGAGAGGTTTGGCGCGGCAGGAGGAGAGGATCCCCACACCTTCTACACGTTTGGCTCCTCGCGCATATTTGCCCCTTCTGCTCATCACATCCTTTCTCCTACATTGCGGACGAGCGTTCGCTGATTGAGCACCTGGTTCCGGTCTTTCCACCTCCCGAGCGCAGTTTCTCAGAATGGAGGCACTTTTGGCGCAAGTTGACACCCGCGTGGTTCCTATGGGTCGCTCGTTGGAATTCTGACGGCCCCATGATCACGGGGTGTCCCGAAATTGTGGGAGTCCCTCTCCTCAGCCACTTAGGAAGCACGCTCATATTCCCCGGCCGGGTAATCAGACAACTCGGTGGCTTACAAGACATTCTCGCCGAGGCAGACCGCCTATCCTACCGCATCCAATAGGCCGACTCCACATCCACGGCCCCCGCAAGATTCCTGCAGATCCGAGAGATTCACCGCCAACGGGACTCTAGCACCATACAACGTCTTTACTTCCCCGAGCACCCCACCGACGAAGAGCGAGCACTTTCTGCCACGTCAGCATACGTGGCTCAGTTTTATTCACAGGGACCGACGTCGACGCAACAGTCCCAGACCGTCCCGATCCCCTGAGCCGCACCTACATCCGCCCTGGAAGCCGAAAGCTCCACCCAAGCGGCCATACGCGCAGAGCTACATTCCATCAGGGAGGAGCGAGATAGACTCCGTTGCGAGCTTGTTGACTCTCGTGCGGAAGTCGCGGACTACAGGGAGCTCTAGACGGAGCTAGCTTGAGCACGCGCCCGGATCGCAACCTTAGACCGGGAGATGTCCCGCCTGAACGCTACGTTAGACCGAGCGCGGGCAAGGGCACGCGAAGCCCCCCATCCCTAGGATTAGCGGACGCACTCATTTTGCCCTCGCTCGGACCTATGCTGCTTTCAGCCGGCCACCGAGCGCAAAGGGATGCCGGCTTACGTTTATGTTCCTTTTTCTTCCGTGTGCTGTATTTTATAAAACTATGGAACTGGAATCTCACCAATGTAATGACATTAGTATTTTGAAACTCGTGCATCTCATACATCCTGTTCTTTTATTTATTCCGCACTTGTCCTTTCGAAATGTCGACGTCACGCTTACATGCTCTTGGAATCTAGGTAATCGCAACTGGCGTCGCACCGATACCCAACTCATCAACATGTCAGAATGGCGGAAGAGGACTGAGTCGATATCTCCGAGGAAGTCAATCCACCGGTCCCAGCTCATTCTCAGCCACCCCCGACGCATGCTCCACCACGTCAAACTCCCGCAGGCGTACCACCGGCGTATTCAGGCACCCCTTCGACGCATCTCCCACCCCTAACATCTTCAGGGGCGCCTCTTCCACGAGTCCCACTGGCGTCATCCGCCTCCGACGACCACGCTCGCATCACGGCACTCGAGGGCACAGTTAACCAACTAGCTGCCAGCATGACCACCAATATGGCCGAACTGTTCGCCCTACTCAGAGGACCCCACCGTGCATCCTCTAGCTCTACGCCTCCTTCGGGACGAGGGCCAATAATCGATCCGACCTCTTGGATTCCACCGACCCAAGTTCCGGAGACCACGGATGCTCCCGCCCTGCCAACAATGCACACGTCCACGATTCACCCGTTCACCAGCCCTTTTCCGCCGCCATCGGCCCCCACGACCGTCCCTCTTCCACCGGCGGCATTCTTATCTTCGGAGCAGGCCTTGTCCGCGCCACCACCTGTCTCTATGCCGGCCCCAGCCGCAGTCTATACCGTCCCTCCGCCAATGGTTTTTCCGGCGTCGAGTGCACCTGCTCCGACTCACCTCCAAGCCGCAGAGCTTCCTCCATACCCATCTCTACAACCCCACGTTGGCCTTCCCTACCAGGCACCGCCTCCTATAAATACCACCTTCCTCGAACCGGACACACCAACTCACGCGACCCAGTTCGCTTCACCGACGCACTTTCTTCCCAAGGTTGACGCCGAGCAGGAGCACAGACTAAAGAGGATGGAAGAAACAATACGAGCCCTGCAGGCAAATGAGGCTCAACTCGACGCACGCTATGGTGACTGTAGTCTATTCCCGGGCATGTGGTTACCCTCGAAAGTCAAGATCTCGGAGTTCAGGATTTACGAAGGCACAACAGATCCGTGACACCATCTCCGCCATTACCAAGGAAAGATGCTACACTATTGGGATTACGAAGAATTCGTCATCCACTCATTTCAAGACAGCCTGTCGGGATCCGCTCTCGATTAGTTCATGTCGCTAAAGGCCGAGGATATTCCGACGTGGGCAGACCTCTCCCGGAAGTTCACCGACCAGTACTAATACTGTGCAGAAACGCCTCCGACCCTCTTGGAATTAAGCATGAAGGAGATGATGCAAGGCCAAAAATTCGAGGAATACGCTACCAAGTGGCGTGCCAAAGCGGCGAAACACATCCCCCCGATCAGCGAAGTACAACAAATCCAGTTGTTCCACTCCACCCTAAGGGGAGTGTACTATTCACATCTGTTGGCTCACACTTCGTCATTCTCCGACCTCATCGAGGCTGGGAAAAAGCTCGACTTGGGGATCAAGCTTGGCAGGATGGAGGGCCTCACCGTCAAAGGAGAGGAATCTGCGAAGAGGACTTCCGCGATGCCAGCCTCTTCCAATGGAAGAAGGGGAAAAGAGGTCTCAGTCAACGCTGTCAATCCGGCACACCCAACGTCCCAGCAGTACTCGATAAACTACACGCCCCTACCGCCTGTTGTTCCCGCCTACACCCCGCCGACGTCGCAATACCGACCTCAACCCCCATCGCTCGTCGTCCATCACTACGCATCTACCCCACCTCAAGCCCCCAGTACCGACCCGCATCTTCGGGAGCTCCTCAGTCGGCTCAGCAGGTCCCACCTCCACAGGGTCAACCGGGTGGTGCAGTACAATCGCGACCTCGCAGGCAATACCCTTCCTTGCCGGTTCCGCTTTCCCACATTTACCAACAGCTCCGTGCAAGCAACAAAATAGGCACGATAGCGCCCGGCCCCAACTTCGACCCAACCATCCAGGATCGGAGCAAGCAATGTGAATATCATCGAGGCCCGCCAGGGCACACCTTGAATAATTGCTGGAAGCTACGGGAGAGGATCCAGGATATGATCAACGCAAAAGAGCTCACGTTCAACGCCGTAAGATCCCTGAATGTGCAGGCTAACCCCCTCCCCGATCATGGACTGGCCCAAGGGCCTTCCATCAATATGATCAGCATATGCGCGTTAGAGGATGGCGAAAGCGAACAAGGCGGTCCCTCCCCCTTCGTGATTGAATACGTCCCCACGGAAGCTACGGTTAGGTTCGCAGGGATTGGCACATCCCCTACCTCGTTCGTCATAGATATTCCCGCCCGAGAACCATACTCAGACGATAAGGTCCCCTGGACCTATGAAGGAGGTGTCGGGAACCTCGAATGACAATTCAGCGTCATGGGCGTGACGCGCTCGAGACAACTATATGAGAATCCGGCAGCCGCGGACAAAGGGAAGGCACCCCGCAGTAGAAGTCGAGGCAATACCCGAAGCCCCGCCTACTCCGCCCAAGAAAGTGACCGAAGAAGAGGCTGAAGCCTTGATGAAGATCATTAAGACGAGTGAGTATAAGGTAGTGGAGCAGATGGCCAAATCTTCGGCCCACGTCTCGTTGCTCGCCCTCCTCCTCAGCTCGGAACCACATAGGGAATCCCTCCTGTGGGTCCTAACGGCTGCACAAGTTCCCAAAGGGACACCTCCAGACCGAATAGAGGAGACCGTCAGCTCCATCTTCTCCAATACCATCTCGTTTTTGGATGACGAGCTCCCCTCTGAAGGAGGCGCACATTCCCGGGCGTTGCACATTGTCTGCAAGTGCAACAACCATATCGTTGGTCGAGTCATGATTGACAACGGCTCCGCATTTAACGTATGCCCTGTGACCACTTTGAAGCAGATGAACGTGGATCTCAACCGCGTCCGCCCGAGCAAAACAGCGGTCCGAGCCTTCGACGGCTCGCGGAGGGAGGTGAACGGGGAAATCGACCTCCTCATAGATGTCGGCCCGTGCTCTTTCAGCGTCACATTCCAAGTGCTTGATATCCCGAACGCCTTCAGCCTACTACTCGGAAGGCCTTGGATCCACTCGGCCGGAGCCATTCCCTCCTCTCTACATCAGAGGCTGAAATTCATCGTCGAAGAGAGGCTTATCACGGTCAAGGGGGAGGAAGATTACGCCATCTATAAAGAGACGGCGGTCCCTTACATCAGCGTTGGAAACGATGAAAATCTGCCCTTCCACTCCTTCGAGACCATCTTCGTCATTCGAGATTACGGAGAGATCGGACCATCCCGCGCCGACCGCATTATAGGGAAGGTTCTCTTGCGCCACAACTACATCCCCGGCACCGGCCTTGGGGCACGCGGACAAGGGATCAACCGCCCTCGCTTAGCCCCGTTCATCTTCAGCGCAAGAGCGCTCGATCAGTGAGCTATTCCGCCCCTCCTGCCATGAGATCGTGGAAGCCCGCAGGGGCAACCACCTCCACCGCCTCGCCGCGCACTATAGGAGGCTCGACCGGGGCATACAAGTTCCCCCGCTATCTCATTTCTTTCCCGGAGCTCCGCACATCATCAAGAACGCCCTTTACGGCCCTTCCTCGGACTCCGATGACGCGCCTGCCGCTCCGCCAGCCTTGTACGCCGTCACCGAGGAAATTCCTTCAGGGGTTCACATCCGCCCCGGCGCAAGAAAATGAGGAGCTTAACAACTGGACCTCAAACCCCCGCTACTCGGCTGTAATCGCCGATGTGTAAGGCTTATCTATGTATAAGATGTTTCCCGCGTGTCGGCGTAGCCATAGGCCACACGACGGAAGAGGGATCTCCGTTATGGTTTCACGATTCATACTATCAATGAAATCCCTACATGCATTTTTTTGAATTCCTGCGTGATTTATCTTCTTTCCCTACTCTTTTGTTCGTAGCGTTCTAAATTTTCTAAAACAATTCTCTCAATTTCCCAGGCTCCACTCGAATCCAAATCTTCGACACGTCGATTCGAACCCATTCGAAGAGTGTCTCGGAGAGCCCGGACCCATATACTTTGGGGAAGGGCTCGACGAAGATAGTCAAGTGCCTGAGATAGAAGAGAATTTGCGCTGCCTCGAGGATCGCCAGCCCACCTCACTCGAGCCAACGGAAGAGATCAATGTGGGCACCGAAAATGAACCCCGCACCTTAAAGATCGGGACGGGCCTCGACCCAACGCAACGAGCTCGGATGATCGATTTCCTGGCAAGGTACCAAGAAGTTTTTGCCAAGTCCTACGCCGACATGCCGGGTCTAGACCCATCAATAGTCAAGCACTTCCTCCCACTCGACACAAAAAAGTTTCCACCCAAGCGACAGCGAGCCGACCTTCTCCTCCGCATCAAAGAGGAGGTCGTCAAACAGATTAACGCCGGTTTCCTCGAAGTCTGCAACTACTCCGAATGGGTGGCAAATATCGTTCCGGTGGAAAAGAAGGATGGAAGAGTCAGGGTTTGCGTCGATTATTGAGACCTCAACAAAGCCAGTCCCAAAGACAACTTTCCATTACCTCACATTGACGTTTTGGTCGACAACACCGCCCGCCACACTCAGTTCTCCTTTATGGACGGCTTCTCTGGGTATAACCAAATCCGGATTGCCGAGAAAGACAAGATCAAGACGACATTCACAACAATGTGGGGAACCTTCTGTTATCGGGTCATGCCCTTCGGCCTCAAGAATGCCGGGGCAACCTACCGGAGGGTCATGGTCACGTTGTTCCACGACATGATGCACAAGGAAATAGAGGTCTACGTCGATGACATGATCGCCAAGTCAAGAGAAGGGGAAGATCACCTTGTCAACTTAGAGCGCCTTTTCGATCGCCTGGAAAAATATAAGCTTCGGCTCAATCCGGCGAAGTGCACATTCGGCGCCAAGTCGGGGAAGTTGTTAGGATTTGTGGTCAGTGAACGTGGCATCGAAGTTGATCCGGATAAAGTCAAAGCCATTAGAGAGCTCCTTCCACCATCGTCGGTCAGTGAAGTACGAGGCTTCTTAGGGCGATTGAACTACATCGCGCCTGACAGACAAACGCCAACCACTCTTTCGCTTGCTCCGCAAGAACGCAGCGATCGAGTGGAACGAAGAATGTCAGAAGGCCTTCGACACCATCAAGGCATATCTGGTTCAACCGCCTGTATTGGTTCCGCCCACACCAGGCCGCCCCCTCATACTTTACCTAACGGTACGCCGACAATCATTGGGGTGCATGTTAGGGCAAGAGGAGGAGTCCACACACATGGAGCACGCAATCTATTATCTAAGCAAAAAGTTCACCGACAGAGAGTCCAATTATCCTAAAATCGAGAAAATGTGCTGCGCACTGGTGTGGGTCATGCAGAGACTCCGACAATACACGCTCTACCACACAATTCACTTACTGTCAAAGACGGATCCCCTGAAGTATTTGCTTGATAGCCCATCCTCCATGCAGAACATCGCTAAGTGGCGTTGTCAGTTAACGGAATACGACATTGAGTACGTATCCCGTACCTCGGTTAAGGGGCAGGCGATTGCAGATCATTTGGCAGAATTCCCAATTGAGGACAGTACGCAGATCAATCCTGACTTCCCAGATGAGGGGATTCTTCAAGTAGATGCTGAGGAGGAGAAGCCGGAATGGAAGATGTACTTTGACGGTGCCGTCAACTCCACGGGATCCGGCATCGGCGCAGTACTAATATCCCCGGACGGACGCTATTACCCGGTGGCGGCAAAGATCGACTTCCCGTGCACCAATAACGTGGCCGAGTACGAGGCATGCATCCTCGGCCTACAGGTGGCAATCGACTTCAAGGTAAAAGAGCTAGAAGTATTCGGCGACTCTATGCTCATAATTTTCCAAACATTAAGGCAGTGGAAGACAAAGGATGCGAAGTTAGTGCCATGCCACGAGTACCTCGAGAGGTTAACGGAGAACTTCAAAGACATCTCGTTCACCTACACCCCATGCATGAAAAATCAGTTCGCAGATGCGCTTGCGACGCTCGCTTCCATAGTGAGCATCACAAGGGAAAACCTTATCGTGCCCCTTGAGATCGAGATAGCCAAAGGCCCGGCCCATTGCAACGCAATTGAAGCGTCCGAGGCGAAGCCGTGGTACGAAGACATTAGGAACTTCTTACGAACCGGCCAATACCCCCCATTCGCCGATCGCCGCGATCGAAAGACGCTCAGACGCCTCGCGATACACTATTTTCTGAGTGGCGAAATACTTTACCGTTGTTCCTTTGACTCCACGCTCCTCCGGTGCATCGACGAACACCAATCACGACGTCTCATGGAGGAAATGCACGGAGGAAATTGTGGACCCCATATGAATGGTCTCATGCTCGCTAAAAAGATTATGCGCTTAGGCTACTATTGGTCCACCATGGAGACTGATTGTGTAAAGCACGTCAGGCATTGCCGCCGATGCCAGGTTTACGCCGATCAGATCAAAGTGCCGCCTAATGAACTACGCCCTATGACGGCCCCGTGGCCTTTCTCAATGTGGGGAATGGATGTGATCGGCCCGATCAACCCCAAAGCGTCTAACGGGCACATGTTTATTTTGGTAGTGTTAGCACCCCATTTTGGCCCACCAGCTCCCGACACGAGGACTCCCGGCCGAAACTCGGATTACTATTCATGACCCAATAATCGGAGGCGAACGCGCGGACGTGGGAGCATGGACTATAGAAGGGAAGCAGGGTCCTCCAAAAGGCTCAGAAGGGCAATCAAAAGGGGAGATGAACAACGAGCCCCAAAGCAACAGAAGCTGGCATTATGGCACTATTCATCACCGGATCACCGAAGCGTCAGAAGGTATCCAATATGGGACTCTAAAAATCCCTCTTGGTGCCAAAATGACCAATGGCACATCCGGGCGCATTTCAGAAGCATCCTGCTTAAGCGGAGGCACTCCCGAACATTCACAAACGCCTTCCTAACAGGGCTCCCGGGACACCCGATCCACGAACGAGCAAACGACACTCGAAGACAGGCCTACACACGCCCCAAGACCACCAGGGCCATGGAACAAGTTTCAGACTGCTTTTCGGAACTCATCTTGGTCTCCCGAGAAGATCCCGACCCAAAAAAAGGGTCTTTTTTACACAGAAACATAGTCAGAGACCCCCCTTAACAAATCGTCGGTGCACGAGATCTATGCCAATCAATCCTAGGGACCTCAAGGTCTTGGAAAATGAACCCTAATCACATTGCACAATCCATTTAGGTTTCCCGAGTACCATTCCAGCAGCAAAAGGGCCCCTTTCACCCGGAATCTTGTGTTCAGAGCTCATTCGGGGAAATGTTGATGTCCGAGCTTCACACCACTCACTTCCTACAACTCCTAGGACTAGGGAAATCATTTCGCCTCGGGCCAAGCAAGTCAATTAGGTCTCCCGAGTGACATTTCAATGCTCCTGAACGCCTTTCGGCAAACTTTCGGGACTCATTTCTAACAAACGGAGATCGCAGTGGTCTCCGAACACATCAAAACACTTGGGAAACACTGAGAGAACCCTGTTCGCGGATTCCTAGGACGTCTCCGGTTATCGATTTCCAGTCAAGGCCGACAAGTAAACCATTCTGCTCAAAGCACAAAGCACGCCAACACAAGCAGTATAGCACGCAGAGGCGCGAACAGGCGACAGAAATGGACTACTTCGCTCCGATCATCCAAACGGAGCAAAATCGGCTTTTGAGTCGCTGGGTCACCCGAGCATCTGCTTACAAGAAGCATGTCAATATTAGGCTCATTAAAATCGTATTCGCGTATACATCGATAATTCGTCGTTCAAGCGAACCACGGAAATCGAACGCACGATCAATCGAGCCCCGAGCTTCTTCCGGCTTTCTTCCTAGTCAAGTGGGACCCTTGAGCTAGCCAAGCCAGCCAAGCCAAGCCTCAAGCCGCAAGCCATGGCTTCTCTCTATGTGTGGCTAAAAGTAAGCCAAGTCTTCCCTCAACCACACATTCAAAATATCTCTTACACATCCTCACATCAACTCCCATCTTTCCATCACTTCCCATCAACCTCCCACTCACTTTCCCCACCTTAATCTTCCCTCCAAAATTCGGATCCCTTAAGCACCCACTAATTGCACTTAGTTTTCACTAAACAAGCCATTAAGTCTTCCTTTAAAAGCCCATTGCATCATTAACTTAATCACAACTCCTCTTGCACTCTCTCTCTAGCTTTCTCACTCAAAAACTCTCTCAAATTCCTCACAAACTCCAACACTTCGTTCAGCCCAAGCACACCCCAGTTCAAGGCCAAAATTGCCGGAAAACTCAACCGTTTTCCAGCGACCGCCACTCAACCCGAACCAAACTTCATATCCCACACGTACTTGACCTCCCGAGTCCATTTCCGATGTTAGTTTCGCCATTTGAAGCTTCCAGCAAGCAGATCCAGAACAGTCCAGAATCGGGTCTCTAGGTACTTTCCCGGTTCCTAGGCAAGTCCTGCCCCTCGATTTTGCCCGAACCTTGACCAAACTTCTTACCCCACATGTTTTCGACCTTCTATATCCATTTCCAAACTTAGTTTTAGCATTCGAAGCCTCCAACACACCGTTTCAGCAGGTAACAGAAACAGTACAGAAACGGGCTTCCATAGCCACCCCGGGATCCTCGGCACGCCATTTCTTCCCACGACCATGGCGAGTCGTGCCATCACTTCCTAGGGGTTCCTCACGACCCTCACTCATCCTCGTGACAAGGTGGTCGCATGTCGAGAGCCGTTCAACCATTCACCACCGCCTTTTCTCTCCTTTCTCCCTTCACAGATTTTTCCAGTTTTTTCCCGGTTTTCTTTTCATCTTTCAGGAAAATCGACATATCGAATCCTCATGAAACCACTGTAGGCATGATCCTCACTCAGTTAAGAGTCCAATGCCACCGACCTTGCATCAAAAGACCACCGGGAGTGTCCCATAGAGTCGTTTCTTCATCGGGTGCCAGTCGGGTTTGTTCCTCTGGTTTTCTTTTCTAACCCGAACTTTTCAGGAACGTACAGGTCAGCTCGGGTTGAATCTCGCTATGATCCACCTATCACCGTGATCCTCAGTCAGTTAGGAGTCTAATGCCACCAACCTTGCATCAAAAGACCACAGGGAGCCTCCTGTGGAGCTGTTTCTTCATCGGATGCCAATCGGGTCTGTTTTGACCAGACTGGGTCTGTCCTTTTTTACTGACCCGACTTTGTTTTTGATTTTCGGAAAATCTACGCATGCTCTCCTCCCGAAACCACCACAGGCGCGATCCTTAGTCTCTTGGGAATCCAACGCAACTGGCCCCGCACGAAAATTCCATCCCGATCAACCGATACAGCCCCGACAAGCCAGACTACCAGTCGGGTCTGCCAGTCGACCCGACTGCACCGGTTCGGGTCTGTTCGTTCTAGCCGAGTCTGTTCGGGTCTTCGATACTTGTTTGTTATGGGGGTTAGGGTGGTTAACAAACCGAAATGCATGCAAGTTTAAGTTTTTATATATTCCCATGCAAATGTACGTCGTTTATCACGTTGCACGTCCATATAACGTATGTACCGTGATGGAAAACGGCTAGGATCGAGGTAGGAGAGACGTCTAAGCTATGGTCGAACCAAGGGAACCCACGGCCTAGTCCCAAGGAAGGAACCCGTGAGCTCTCTTGGCTCACCCGAGACTAGGGCAGCCTCTCCTTCTCCGAAGTTAGTTGGTTCCCGTGTTTTTTCCGTCGTTTATCGCATGTAATGTATTAGTATGATGGGAAAGGATTTAGATCGGGTTGAAGAGCCTGTCTTGACCCGTGTGAGCCATGGAAACTCACGGCCACTCTTGAGGGGATGTGGCCGAGAGTTCCTTTGGACCACATGGGTCCAAGGAGACCTCTTTCATTTCGAAATAGATCGGTTCCCGTGTTTTCGCGTTTTACCATTGCATGAATCGACGCCGTTTTACCGATTCCTTTATATATACATTGTTTGTGTTCGTTTGTGAGTTCGGTTGTGCTTCGAGATCTTGGCGGCGTCGGTTTCCTTCCATTTTCACCGAAATATGTGTTATTATTGAGCTCGATGTATTATGTATGCAAGGTACGGCTAGAATCGACGTAGGAGACTCTCCATAACCCAAGTCGGGTCAAGGAGAGCTCTCGGCCTAACCCTTGGAGAGGTGGCCGAGTGCCCTTTGACCTTTCCCGGGTTTAGGACGGTCTCCTTCATTGCTTCGGAATCATCCCTTGGAATTGAGTGTATTCATATTTTGCGTTTTTATCGTTGATCATGTGCTAGCTGTCTCCTAGGAGAGTTCGTTTTGGAAGATTATCCGTCCAGTCCACAGTTCCTCGATATAAGATCACTATCACCGAATAATTTCACAAATGGGAGAAACGAGAAGTATCATTCGGTTAATTAAATCACTTGGACTAAATAATTGGATAAATTGATTGCTAATTCGTAAGCGCATCAATGGTTCACGGAACGGCATAAATGCCCTTTTCTTTAAAAGCTCACAATTTCAAAGCACCGAGACGTGTAACACGAATAGAATTGGTGTCTAACGAGTACTCGCAAACTATGACTTGAGTCTGGGCCCAATTTGAGGCGGCTCGAGTCGAGACGCGCGAGTCCTTTTTAGACCTCTTCGTGTCACGCGATCTTTAATTTATGTGTGAACTACACACGTTTTACCGATCAAGGGCATAATCGTCATTCCGCAATTCACCGATATCCTAGGCATTAGGGAGTCGGAAACACCTCGATCTATGGACGGAAAGGGCGACCCGTTCGGGTGCGAGTTTCATTCGCACGGCCCATTCCATTCACTTTCGGTGTTTCTATCTCCAAATTGTAGATTCGGTGGTGAGCATTTTATTTCTGTTGCAAAACACGAAAAACTGGATTAATTATGCATTTGGCTTAATCAAACATTAGATAATGGATAGGCGGAATGCTAGATTCCAATCTAGAGTCAAAATACGGGTTTGGCGAATTCGGTGAAACCGCAGTGACACTTCACAGAATAGAGTTCTAAAACAAAATCACACATGTAATTGGCTTAGAACCATGTCTTGGCCCACCTCTTTGTTTGCCTAAGTTAGATACATTGTTTGATAATCAACCTCGATTAATAACTGATTAAATCACGTATATTCGACTTAATATACAACTTGTCTGCATTTATCTGTATTTGTCAATTTTTGTCTGTTCTTCATCATTTTTATCAGTTTTCTTCTGCTTTCCATTTGCTTTTGCTGATTTGTTACGGTTCGGGCCCGAACCCATAGGTTACGTCATACACGGGGTCCAACGCCCCAAATCACCGAACACGAGGTCCAACGCCTCCTAACTCACTGAGCGCGTGCAACCCGAGTGCGGAATGGGATCTAGCCTCGAGTCACCATCACACTCCAAGTATGGCCTATGTGGAAGGCAATTTGGATTGGATATGTGAAACGTGTCTAGATATCACCGGGGAGCTCGATGGGTCCAACGGTTACAGTGGGAATCAACCGGTTCTCCTGCAGACCGTTGGTTCGATCGAACCCGACCCCGGCTCCTTGAGCCCGCGTTGCCTTAATTTATTTATCGATTATTCAAAACACAAGGTGAACCTGAGTGGAATATTGGCCCAATGCAAACCGATCGGGATCCATTCACTTATTCAGTTGTATTTTGTAATTACACGAGAGAACATTGCGAGGATTTGTCTGTACGTTCATTCATTCATTTGTAAGGATTCCTGATCGGCGAGCGAGAGGTCCGAGTGTCGAACCGGTCAAGTTGGTCTATTGTTACCAAGAGAGAAGTAAGCCCGAATACTCGCGGTTTCGGTTCACGCAGGGAGTCGACCGCCGTGGTTTGACGAACTGTAAACGTTAGGATAGTGAACCGATTCCTCGACGCACAAGCCTACTCATCTTTCGGGTTCTTGGCCCAACTTGATCAATTCATCGACTTTACGGTGTCAAAACGGGCGAGTCAAATGCAACCCTAAATCACGAGGTAAATAAACAAAACGGCAAGCCTAGCAAACTAGAGTACCGAAAGGGCGTGCGGGATATAGGCCCGCACGTAATAGAACCCCCGAATTCGGAATTTTTGGTTCCGTATGACCATTGCCTTAGCATTTAGGTGTACCCCGTACCCCTAGACCCGGGTAACTTGCCGACCCTCGACCTTCGGGTCGTAAAATGTCAAGTGGCGACTCCTTCTCACGTTCGTCCGTCGCGCGTCCTCAGAAAGGTGGATATTCCCAAGCCGCGTTGCATAGGCTTCGCGTATGCGTGCTCCGACGAGATTAAATTCGGGTGCGCACAGCTTGGCGACTCCACTGGGGATATCTAGAGGGTTCGGGCTCGATTCCGTTTGCTTGCTTGCATGTTTATTTATCGTTTTCTATACATTTATTTTAAACGCATTTATTTCGCACATTTATTTTACGCACTTGCATCGCATATTTCTAGCGGGTTTCTAGGTACCTCGTCCGAAATCCCACGGGTGCCAAAATAGGAAGCTAGGTTAGTCAGAGGTTCCGAGTAAGGGAACGGATCGAGTCGGCTATTCCACCGAACCGGCCCCCAAAGATCCTCGCTCGATTTCAAGGAATTCATACTCTTGAGTCGGGAGCCCCCATCCATCGATAGCACGGTCGCTGTAGCACCGAACCATGCATCGTGCTATGCCTCCATGCAAGCCTTCAACCCGACGCCGACAACAGTCCATCGAGTCGGCCTGCGTGCCACTTGAGTCTTTTCTATTTCAAGAGCGATGTACCTTGTAATTTGTACTAAGCCGTGGGCATTTACTTTTCTCTGCACATATGCATCATGCAATTCACTAGGATGTCGTTCACGTTGACAAGTCCTAAGCAGATTTTCTTATCGTCTTGGTAAGGGACGCCTCGCTCGGCCTCCTGGCCGCGCCTCGACAGAGTCCACCAACACACAAGGACCTTACCGACCCACCACGAAATGCGGATGGCGTATACTCTGGGACAGCATGATCGACCTCACCAACATTAGGTTCGATTACCGAGAGGTTGCTGAGAGATGAGGAACTCGTCGGCCAACCACAACTTGGAGGGAGCTCTCCTAAACCCGCGACAAGCTACAGAGATACGATCAGGAGCTCATTTGAGCGAACGCCGCCCTGGAGAGGTCTAGGAAAGGGCCTCATGAAGGCCCACACATGTACTCTAGGATAGATATCTCCGCAAGGCCCTCGCCTAGACCCGGTGCTTTCTGAGGCCGCGCGCGCTCAGACCCCGAGTGTGGTGGCAAATCAGCTTAAGGCTCTATTTTACAAAATTTGCATTGTACTTTGAACCTTTCGAGTCAACGTGAACGACAGCATTAGCTTTTGAAAACTCACGCATTGCATGCATCCTATCCATTTACTGTTTTACACGACAATTAACACTACCATACGGTAGACAAAGTTGTGACCGCCTTTGCAGGTGGACCTCTCGTGGTCCTCAACCTTCATCCACGGCGAGACGATCAATAGCTCAAGGGCCAACCATCCAAGCAACACTAACTCCCCATTAATCCCGCGCAATCAATTACGTCATTGCATGGTTGAGCACACGTCCCTCCATGCTACAAGTGCTTCCATCAGCACAACTGAGCGTGCCCTTTCCTCGTCGTGCGAACACACCCCTACCTTGCCCATGCACGCATCCTCGACACACCTTGTGCATGTCTCTCAGTGTGCTTGCATGACCCCTACTAGGCCAATTCGCTCCCCTACGCAGTTGCATTCAAATTACGAATAGTTCTTGTTCCTTCATTGCTTTTCCTCTTTCCATTGCAGGAAATAACTGACAAGAAGGCAACTTGAACCTTGAATGACCACAATCAGGACAATAAACACTTCCCATCCAGCACCTTGGAACTTCGACACCGAATCCCAACCCTCCCTCCGCAAAAGATCACATGCAATAGCTCCGACGAATAGAGCATGGCCCTGCCCACCCGCCGCGAAAGTCACTAGCATGGTCACATCATCGACCAGAGAATGATCCCTGCCCACCCTCCACTGTGGCCATCAACCAGCCACTGGGGCAACATGCACTTTTCCCTAAACTCTCTTTTACATTTATTTATATGCATTCCCAATCAAGCTCCCGACTAGAACGAACCACTCAAGTGAGCATTAGAACAATCCCAAAAATCCCCTATTAGTTCTTTCGGGCATGTTCGACTCGCCTGTCCTTATGGGACCCGGCTCCCCGAGCCTTCCCTAGGACGGCTGCGCATGCCAATCCGCAATCGAGAAAAGTACACCTATGCGGCCCCTAGTCACGGTCTGACCACTCCAGGGTGATGATGACTAGACTCCCGGAATTGAGTGTCCCTCACGCGCGGTACCAATGGGTCGAGTGCTGGACGAAGGAATTTCCCATGGGTCCACCTTACATTTCTTACCACATATTCCACCGCATAATCGCCTAATGTATCATCCTCTTTGTCATCCTTCACAGGGAGACGCCAGTCGCGAGCGAAGAGCGATGCGCGGGTTCACACCTCCTCGAGAACTCCTATTGGGTCTTTCTTCCTATACTTCAGCAGGGAAGGGCCCGACAGGGATGTACCCCCTATGAAGCCGACGACGGAAGCGTTCGAACAAGCCGCATGCCTTCAGCGCAACCGTCTCAATCGACAAACAAGCATGCCCATCGGCTTCGAGAGCACACTTCTCCAGCGTACAACTGATGCTAGAGCCACAAGCACGATCGGGGACGATGA